>NW_027498756.1:0-129479 GCF_021521415.1 Bidens hawaiensis | reverse complement strand
GCACCAGATAATTATTTAGGAGACATAATTAATTAATCATTTGCTAAAAGCCTAAAAATCAAATACAATACAACAATATAATTTTTTTCAGAATTGACCAATACTAATAAAGAATATTTATCACTCAAGTATTAACCATTATATATATTGTAACTTATGTATAGTTAAAATCTTTTGACCTAATAAAGAATATTTATCACTCAAGTAATTATCTAAATATCCAATCTTTTGATTGAATAACTGAAAAACCATATAATAAAATAATCAAATAGTAAAAACTTAAAAACATACCTTGATGAGTCACTAAGTTGGCTTGGTGGGGGTCGGTTTTCTGTTCAGAGGCCCCAGTGGTGGAATGTTGGATATGGTTAGCACTAAAATATCTCCAATTTGGTATAATATCAGCAATTATATAATACTACATCCGTCCCATTAAAAGTGTCCATATTTTCTTTTTTGTTTGCCCAATTACAAATGTCCACTTTCAAAATATATTAGCCAATTTCCAAATTTACCCTTAAACACGCAAAACTAATTTAATAAAAAATATTTATTGTCACACCCCTACCTAAGACGGAAGTATGGGGGCGCGAACTGATTGCTCACTGCTTACAAAGTACTATCATGCAATATAATAAGACAATATCTATTTAATTATACTTATAAATGTAGCATCGTGAAAATTTCGAGTTAAAATTACCATGTCCCAAAAGTTCAAGGACCAAAAATGTTAAAATCTATAACTCAAAGGTTTAAAATGAAAATTCTGTCTCTGCGGCCTGTCGCGATACGCGATCGCCCAAAGACCAACGTCATCGCGTTTCACGATGACGTGGTCTGACAGGCGTGGCATGTGTTGCCACGTGTCAGCTGGTGGCACATGGTCACGCCACGTGTCACCACGTGGCACCGTATCCGCCACGTGGCAGACCTGCATGGTGACTGGTCATGCCTACATTGCGATACGCGATGGCATGATCAAGGGACCATCGCGTATCGCGATGGGACCTCTGACTTGCCTATAAATATCGGGCATGAGCCCTCTCATTCCATCACACCAAAACACAGCTCCTCCTTCTCTCTAAAACATCTACTCTCTCAGTAGAAACCATCTCGAAATTCGTGCCAAGCCTTCCTCGATAACTGTGCCAAAATACCGACGTTTCCTCGATCTAAGTGCATTACACCGATGACACCAACGATGTTATAATTGAAAAGCGTGCCATCACCGAAGACCTACCTCGTGAAGCGTTCCGAGACGTGAAGAAAGTATTGTGTGCCTCGTTTTGCGTGCCAAGGTGAAGTGTTGATCAAGAAAGCATTGAACAGGGGTAAAAGACGTTGAAGTTCTGCTCAATTGTCTAGGATTGTTATAAGCCAACGAAGGTAGGCATAATGCTTGAATAAAATAATAATAAAATATTGAAAAGGCTTAAAACCTAAAGTCGAGGAAATACTCGATATCTCGATAAATAAAAGAAAATATAACAAAGAAAAGAAAGAAATATAAATACAATACAATGTGATTATTATTCTTTGTTATAATTATTATTTAAGTTTAATATAATTATTCTTAGATAATAAAGAAAGGAAAAGAATACGTTTCTTAGAGAAGTAGAAACATAGCGTTTAAAGAAAATAAGATTTAACTAAAGGTTTATCTTATAAAAGAATATAAGATAAAAGAAAGACTTTTAATTTATAAAAGAAAGAAAGAATACTTTTTAACTAAGGTTTTAAAGTCGAGGTAAAAGTTGTAAAAAGACTAAAGGTCTTAAGCCGGATTGTATATCCGACTAACAAAAAGTTATACTCGTAATATAGGTGTGAGATAGCAAGCGAAAGACCCTCGGACAATATATTGAAGCTGATCCAAATAAAAAAAATGTGAATACGCCCCAAACTTTACAAACTTGTTTAAAATGAGTCGAATGTGTTAAATGAAAAGGTTTACATGGGACTACGTGTCTCTAAAACATTATAAACATAAAGTAAAAGCGCTAGCCCTTAGGCTGTCGTGTACGTTTGTCTGAATCCTTACATATGTGGTAAATGTGGTGGACACACCACACCACACCTGGTCATACTACGCTTTCCTGCGGGGAGCATGACCATGTCTATACGAATAGGTACATAACTATGTCAAACGCTGCGGTGTTTGCTGGGGTATTTAGTGTAGAGACTTGAGTTTATAATTGTGTTTTAAAGCTTTATTATTCTTAAGCTACGATGGGCCGGACCCAAGTTATGTCTTGAGGGGTACTCAAGTAAAAGAAAATATTTTAGCGTCAGCATATTCACCAGCATGTGTTGATGTATTTTCTTACCATTTTGCAGGTAATCAATAATAAGGCTTGGAAGCTCGAAGTGCTCAAAATATCCGATGGCTCGGAATATTTTTGTTAAACTTTAATTATAAATGGTGGTTTTGTAAATAACAAGTAATCTTACTCAAACACTAAACGGAAACTTTTAATTCCGTCTTTTGTTAATGTAAATATTATATTTTAAATCCACATGATATAAAGACCTCCGCTTTTAATACGTAACTCTGATTTAATTACAAATGTGGGTACCAATTGTTGATCATACGCCCAGCCCTAAGATGGGGGCGTGAGAATAAAATCAAAACATCATTCAAGTACATCAATTTCAAAGAAATACAATCAACCCAAATATCTCAACAATAAAGAAATAAATTGTCTTTATTAAATTTAAATCTTAAGGTATCTCTAAGTGTCCTTCACTTTATCTTCAAACCATCTGATAACCTGCATATGCATAGGAAATACATAGTTTTGTCAACAAATGGTTGAGTGAGAAAATCACAAGATTTGTTACAATAGTAAATATAATACAAGGCATAACTTTTATTGTGAATGTACAACAATCAAACCATGAGCAAATAAAAGAGTCAGTTGACCAAGTCTCACGAACTATGGCTACTAAGGTATTCGTATGATCATACTATAATGAGATTATGGTGGACCCCTCCGAATTGCTTAAATCAAGTAATCAAGTAATAGTTAGTCATTTAATTGAATACATGCACAATATATGACAGTTGCTAGTCCGTATAATATAATAAATAAATTTTTGTAAGTACGCATGCATCCCCAAAAATGTTGAAAACAGTAAATAAAAAGGGGATATTTTCTCATCTTATCACTTCAGCGATATTATTAAGTAATAAGAATAACGAAAAAACCGAACTTTAACGCGCTGACTGAGATAATCCAAACAGACCTGAAGCTTATAGGTAATAAGCTAGAATTAAAACCGAGAATATAGTCGTTGGAATCAATCCAAACGGACATATAGAACTCTGGTTAAGAGATTTCAGTAAATAAGCGATATGGTACTGTTCGGAATCTGAACTTCGATTCAGAAGTCGGGTTCTCACAAGTACACTCAAAATTTTACGGTGAATCAAAAAGTCTTCTGGATCGAAAGCTAGTTACGACCCGAAGATAGAGAAACTTATAAGTTTAAATGAGTTGACTACAATACCCTTAACGGGTCGGGATCAAATTGACCACCGAGACTCCGTCACTCAGTAAAATTGATTGGGTTTTATTTAGATGATAAAAGTCTATGAATTTGTAGAAGACAACTTACCCGGAAAGTGATTAGAACTAGGGAGAAATCATGTTCAAACGTTTCTTGAACTTGAAAGTCAACCGAACAATGAAATTGATTAAGAAATCACTAAACACCGGAGGATGGAGGTTAGGGAAAACGATGGTAGATGATGATTCAATAACAATCTAGGGTTTGGAGGTGTGGTTTGATTATATAAGCAGAGGAACAACTTGTTAGACAAGGAAAACGATTCATTTAGGAAACGAATATTGCATTGATGACAAAATTGGGTCTTTTGATCAACATAATCTTAATGAAAATGGTGGGAATGAACCTAGTCACTATTTAACATCAGATTAAATAACTTAAGGGGTCAATTTTCACAACTTAGAACCAATTAGAGAAGATTTAGCATAACGAAGATCTTAACAAAACTGGTTGTTCAGGTGTTGGTTCACACGGCGCTAAGGAACAGAGGGTTTGGTTTGCGCGACGCTAATGAGCACTTTTACAAAAGTTTGATTTTCGATAGTTTTAGTCCCCTGAAGTTCGAAAAATGCATTTTTTTAGCCATTTTCAGCGATTTTAAGAGTTTTTAAGGGCTATTTGACATAATTGAAAGTTTATAAAAATATAAAATAAGTTAAACACAATTAAAATATTAATAATATTATTTTTTATTAATATGAAATATCCGAGTTACGTTCCCGAATTGGGTAAACAAATACGAAAATCCGAAATGTTACATTGATGGACCCAATTTCTAGGGGAATTATTGTCATTTGGTATAAAAAAAATAACCATTCAATCTACCTTGGACTCGTTTTTCAAACAATGATACATTCAATGGGACCGAGGGAGCAATGAATAAACAATAGATTATACATCTCTTTAGCATCAAATAATCTCTAAAAACTGCAACTTCTATCAAATAACATAGCTCAGAAGGCTACTTATCACATTAAAATGCAATTTCAGGTAAACCTAAGTCTTAAACGAAGAAACAAGAAAAAAGACGAAGAAAATCGAAAGAAAACACAAGAAAACACTCAACCACGCCCCCGTGCCTCCGCTGACCACGCCCCCATGCTTCTGAACACAAGAAAAGCTTCTGAACACAAGAAAAGAGAAAATATATGCAAGAAAAGACAAATACTGGACGCGGAAGCACAGGGTCGTGCTTTAGCAACCATGGGGCCGTGGTCACCTTTGAGAAAACTCAAAAAGAATTATCACGTCTCATAAAAAAGCACGGGGCCGTGCCTCAGGAAGCACGCCCCCGTGGTGAGTCATCATGTACGATCTGACATCATTTAATGCAACTGGACACCTGGACACGGGGGGTGTGCCTCTAAAAGAACGGGGCCGTGCCTCTCACTCCATACTGCCTATAAATAAAGGCTCTTGTTGCATTGATGAAGTGTGCTTGAAGAAAATCTCATAACGGGTTTCTCTTATAAAAACACCCACATTACACTCATATTGAAGATCTTGTGGAGAGTTTGAAGGCTTGAAGTTATCATCATCATCCAGCATCATCATCATCATCATCATCATCATCATCCACCATCATTAATAAGGAATATTCATCCACATTTGGTTAGATTGTTCTAGTTTAATAATGTGTTTGTTATTATCATCCATTTTAATGTTCATAACCATGCTCATTATGAGCTAAAACTACATTTACCATCTAAAATCTGTGAAGAAGCTTTGTTCTACTTGATGATTATGTTTAACATGTGATTTAGTTTAGTAAAGTACATGGTTATTTTACAATTATCCTTTGATAAGAAACGTTTCACTATCTTAATTCAACAATTCAAAGTTGGTGATTGGCAATCATTCATGATCGATTCATGTTCTTGAAAGAAAGAATACTTTAATAATTTATCTAAACATGGATCCTTATATTGTACTTAGAAATGATGAGATATAAGCTACGATCTATTTCTCTAGTTTTGATAATTCTGAAATAACATTGTTAACACGATTGCTTAGGTTATCATACTAGTCAAAGAAATCATATGTTAACAGAGTGTGTAATTATAACCTACTTAAATCAACCAAGGGAGGTTGTGTAACTAAACTATAACCACCCAAAGTTGTTAGAATTGGTATTTGAGAAATCGAAGCCAATCCTAATCTTTCTACTTTATTAAACTACTTGCCAACTCAAATTAACATTCTCGTGGTAGCATGACATTAGGAAAGGTTCGACTTTAAAATGCGCATGCTACTTTCTTTTATGTCATAGGATAAGCTCACTTAGAAATGAAGTGCTATTCTATCATATATTGTAACGGCAATTTATCACATGTTTACTATAAAATCATCAAGGATAAATGGAGTGGATTCTTGATCTTTGATGTTAACCTTCATATATTTGAAACACTTATTTAGAATTTCTCTTCTTGTCACCTGTATATTATATATATAGGTACTTCTATTTTATAAAAAGTTAAAAATCAACCTCAAAATGATTAAAACTCTCCGATTGACTTAAAACGAAGATTCATTATTAGAACATTTGTGTCCACGAATCGATACTTGGTTCTTACCAATACTATTTTACATATGTGATAGGTAAACTTGCCTATTTTATGTGTGTTTAGTCTTAGTTGAAATCACTTTTATAAATTTAAAACACGATCTTGTGCGAAAGCTTAAACCTCCAAAATTTCCCATCTCCTATATTTAAAGCACACGCACGCAAACATCACACCAACATTAATAAGGGAATTATCTCATTCATCCACCATTTGAAGATAAGGAGATTAAGCTCTCGTAGGAAGTCTCAAAGATTAGTCATCCAAATTGGTTAAATTGTTTTAATTCAATCACGTTTGTATATATTACTTTGATGTATAACATTGTGCTTAGTATTGGCTAAACTTTTATATTGGTTAAACATTTAATTGGTTTATAAAAGTAAATGTTATGCTGTAATTATTACTTGATAAAAAATGTTAAAATACTCTTAAAAGATACACCAAGTGTTGAGCTTGATGATAAGCCAGGGAACTGCCACTCTTGTGAGGCCTTGGAAAATAAACTCTAAAAGAGACACCAAGTTTCGAGCTTGATGATAAGTC
The DNA here is from genome assembly GCF_021521415.1 of Bidens hawaiensis. NCBI lineage: Eukaryota > Viridiplantae > Streptophyta > Magnoliopsida > Asterales > Asteraceae > Bidens > Bidens hawaiensis. The sequence goes on along the minus strand of NW_027498756.1, from coordinate 122,802 downwards.
GAGGAATTGTCATTCTTGTAAGGGATTGGTTAAGAAAAAAACATAAATCCTAATATTAACACGGACCAAATGGAGTATTAGTAGTAATTGATCATCATTAAAATGGGAATGTAGACAACGTTATGAAAACGGATTGGTGATGTTAATCCACTAAAATTGGTTAATTATTTTTCAGGTGAGTGTGCAACATAATATACTTTAAACAACTCTTGGATGGTTATTACATGAGTTCTATAATTGTCCAAGAGTTGTGTGGATTGGTACTTGTTAATTCAAGGTTAATCATTTACAATTTAACTAATCTTTTTTGGTATTTTAAGCATAATACAGAGGTTATTTTTACTAAAGTACCAAGGACAACTCACTTAGTAATTTAAGGTATTGTCTCATCTTTAAAATCTCATGAATGCTTGATATAAACTACTTGCTTACTAAAATGATGTTTTAGTGGAGGTCAAGAAGTTATGCATATCTCTTCCTTTAATTATCAAGAAATAACATGACTTAGGAATAATGTGTTATTTCCACATTAAATTACCAAAGCAAGCATATATCACATGTTTATCAATTAATTGTTAAATCAAATTAAGATAAGTTTTAACTAAGATGATACACTTATATCCTTGATCGTCTCTTTATAAAATATAAAAACCCAAAAATATTGTCTTTTAAATTATGCTTTTAAAATTTGCTTTTTTAAACTAAAACTACTATGATGTTCACTTCCGGTTAAAATAAATACAACGATTTAGTAGTAAAAATCAAACACGTGTCTCCATGGATCAATACTTAGTTTTTGAATAGCTTAGCCTAACCTTTAGATTAAATTTAACTTTAACTAACATTTACTCTAGTTTAAATTTGATTTTACCCCATGTATGTCCTCTACATTCAAGCCTGAGCTTGTTTGTCCAATTTCTGAACCGAAACGATTCTTTCGTTGACAAGAACGTAAACGGACTACAGAAACCATCTGAAAAAATCAAAGACGAGTTCGTAGACGCCACCGCAACAGGAGAAAATCAAACGGAAGAAATGATGGCGGCCCAAAACAATGAGATGAACATGAGCCAATACTCCAGGTCAACTCTCGAAGGCTACGGTAATGGAGTGGCTCCAACCGAAATCACCGAAAATTTCGAAATCAAATCAAGCACCATTCATATGGTGGAAAATTCAGTTCAATTTCATGGTCTCCTCGAAGAAGACCCTCTTTCTCACATATCTCGATTCTTACGAATCTGCAGAACCTTTAAAATTCAAAACTGTTCAGATGATCAGATCAAACTCAAACTCTTTCCTTTCTCTCTAAAGAGTCAAGCCCTAGAATGGATAGAATCCTTTTCTTCTGGATCCATCACCAACTGGGACCAGATGGCTGAACAGTTTCTCCTCAAATACTTTCCGCCTAATAAAACTTCCAAATATCGAGCCAGCATTACTGAATTCTAGACCGATGATGATGAGTCGTTACACGTAGCATGGGAGAGATACAAAAGTCTTCTGAGAAGATTCCCGCATCATGGACTGAGCGTATGGTTACAAATACTAATTTTCTTTACAATACAGTCAAAACAAGCAAGCCATCGACCAAATCGCCGGTTGAGACCTGGGATCCAAATCGCCTAACGAAGCATTTGAGATCATGGAAAAGGCAGCAAAGAAGAGCTTCGCTTATAACCCACCAAGATCTAAACCAACACATAAAGGAATGCATCACGTAGATTACAATACTCTTGTCACCGCACAGCTTGTGACATTCGTGACAAAACGAGGTATACAATATTCACTACGTAACAAGTAAACGATAAATCGGTTAATTCGTAGTGCTTAATCGAGTAACAAACCGAAACTAATTATGACCCGTATATATATACTAAGGGGTCATATACGAGTTATAGATATATTGTAGAGGTTAACATATTGATATTTAGGCCTCAGTACGTTTAAAACTCTTTAAACGAAACAGGTTTCGTTTATTGATACGCTATAAGTTTAAACACAATCGTTAACATCAAAACGAGCATTGTAGCATCCGTTAAGCCGAAAAAGATTTATAAAACACTTATATGACATGTTCTAGGCAATCCGTCAAAATATTTTGGATTTTTACAACGAGTCAGTACGTTTTTCTTATTTTACAAAAAGAAGCTGAAAAACACTCATTTTCGCGCTGGTTTTCGCACACGAACTAGTTTTCTTGCGAAAAACCAAACCCGAACTAAATTTTGGACCGACGTTTGCATATGGCACGAATACCGAGGAACCATTGGGCCAAATAGGAGGCCCAATGGGCCCTTATTGTTTCCGGTCGCAACTTTGGGGGGGGCCCTTTTGATTAGCTTGTTAAATAAGCTAAGGAAAAAGATATTTTCTCATTCCAAACACCAACCAACTCAATATCCAGCTGATCATCTTCATTTCTTGTCCAAAACCCTAAAGGTTAACATTAAATTCATGAAGATTTCAAGCTTGTTTAGTAAGATTTAAACATAGAAAATTAGTTCTTGATTAGTATTAAACATGTTTAACCATCCAAAAACCATAAAAATCAAGTAAAATCATGTTTTGATGCTAAACATGTCTACAAAGCAGAAACATATTGATTTTTGGTCAAAAACACGGATTAGAACATGAATACAACGTTTTTACGGTTTGAAAGTTCGGTTTGATACCAAAACCGAAACCCTAGTTAACAAGGCTTTTCAATGGATGATTTATGCTTGGTTTGATGTTATATGATATGTAGATACACTGAGTTTGCAAACCGAGACCCGGAAAGTCGTTTAAGCTAGCAAAACTCATCGAAAACCGACAAGGTAAACCCGTAACACTCGTTTAAGGGCTGTTTAGTATTAGGTTGTGACGTGCTTGTTGTTAGATTGTGAAAATTTGCAGGGACATTAGGGATCATATAAATGAGCCCCTGTTCAAATTTAGTAATTTTTCGATAAACGGAGAATATTTGATGAATTTATTTCCGTTTATGAGCGTTTATTTAGGAAAAATAGCTAAACATATTGAAAAATTATGAACTTTGGTTTTGGAGATTAATATGTGATGGTAAGATCACTTCTAAAGTTTGGGGATCATTGGAAATGCCTAAGTATGGTTTGTACAATTACGATTTAACAGCCGAATTTTAACAGCTGAAAAACGCACAAAAAGGTATTTTGTCAAAAGAGTTAGGTTCTGTAGATTTTTCTGGGGCTATGTAATAACATTGAGGCCATTTGTAAAAATTATCGGATTTTTCGGAGGTCGTTTGATATAAACGGGCCATTTATTACACGATTATAACCTATTAAATAAATTTTTATAAATAAATAACTAATCATAAAATTTCTGAAAATATTTTTATAAAATTCTCCATATTTCAATGTATTTTTACAAAAATTTACATAATTTATATATAAATACATATTTAGTTATGATTAATCAAAGATTTAAATTATTATTGTTTTAACGAAACCGGCAGTTTGATGTTTAATGGACTGACTGGTACGTCAATATATCAAAAGTGGTCAAATATTGTATTTTTGAATGAAATTGATAAAAACAAACTTTTTACGAGAATTCCGGACAATTCGGGTGGATTGTACGCATCTTGTATAATCAAACCCGTGTGAAAACGGAAACGAACCTTGCGATCAATCCAGATACCGACACCTTAAAATTCTTTTATAAATTAAATCATTTTATCAATCAATATGTTTACTTAAATTTTTATGATCTTACCTATTCCCGAAACGCGTAAACGATCAACTTGGTTAGGCTCGGAAAACGGTGAAACTGAGCCAAATCTGATTTTAAGTATTTCACAGTATACAACGTCACAATCTAAGACTATGGTCATGTTTGGGCCTAACAGCTATAACCATACTAGTTATACAGCCCAATTTGGTTTAAACACTGTACTAGTATTAACAGTACGATACCGATTATAGGATACGAGTTATAATCGAGGCATACCACTTATTGACGTATATTACCTGCTCGAACTACAATAAGGTGAGTTTCACGACCCCACTTTCTAAACTGTTTTACGAACTTTTGGGGTGGAAAGCATGTTTGCATATACTTATATACTTGAAAACGTGTGATGATGTGAATTATCTAAGTACTAACACTTGAAAGTCCCCACAAACACAAGTGATTAACATCGTGCCGGTGACGTGTGGATAGTACTATTGGTTTGACAAACCCAACTGACAGGGCTGGTGGGGTATGCCGGAACATGTTAACCCAGTTGCACATTGTCATTTAAACTTATTACATACTGCTATGTGGTGTTAGACATAGTACATACTTGGGGCAAAGTGGTTGTTAAATGCCAACGGGAGTGCATGGGCGGGGGTGGCCATGTGTTTTAGCTAGTTTCGGTTTCACTTGTGGCTTAGTATAATACATCATACACATACATGTATACATACACACTGTAAACTTTACGAACTCGTATACTGATTTCGTTGATACTCGTGAAACTTGAAACTCACCAACTAGACGTAGTTGACCCGTTTTAACATGCTTTTCAGGTAAGCCGAAGTTGGAATGATTTGCTTACGTGCTTGGTGTTAGAAGGAAAGTTGAATAGCTGTGAATAGATGCAAATACGTAGTAATGAATAAGAAGCCCGTGAACTGGTTATGTGATTTTCATCTAGTTTGTAAACTTAGTACCTACCAATGTAATATGATGTGAATTAGTTTGTTGAATTTCTTTATAAACAATGTGGTTGATACCAGTGTTATCTGTTACCTTCCCGTATTACGCTTCCGCAACTACCTAGTCGGGGTGTGACACAGCTCGAAGCCCTTTCTAAAAAATTTGAACAACTTCAAGCCAAACTATCAAAAACCAAGATCACATGTGAAACATGTGGAGGAACATACAAGACGAGTGACTGCAAACAAATCGTTATGGCCATGTAAGAAGTTTACTTCATCGCCCGTCAAAACAATGGTTTCAACAACTACAATCCAGGTTGGAGAAACCACCCGAATTTCAGTTGGAAGGACGGAGGTAACACTCAAATCCTACCCGGATTCGAAAAGATGCCGATGAATCAATTTTTACAACCCAAACCTCAATTTCAAGATCAAAGTTTAGTAGCCATCAAAATCCGAGCTACTCAAAAATCGAAGAAATGCTAATCCAAATCATGACCAAAACAAACGAAGCAGAAAAGAAGGCCGACTCAAGAGCCGTTGATACCTGCGGAGTATTATTGAAGCATGAAGCCGACCTTAAAAGTCAACAAGCATCATTGCAGAATCTAGAAACTCAGACCGGACAGATTGCCCGACAATTGTCTGAAAGACCTCCTGGGCACTCTTCTAAGACATAATAATAATAAATAAATATATATGTATATAAATGATTATTTGTGCTTATGTGTATAAATACCTGCATGTGTTTTATTATGATTAATATAATCGAAGGATGTTATTCTTATTACTAACCATTGTGCAGGAACATGTCGAGGTCTACGGATCGTTCACCTATTGCGGCACCAGCATTACCTGAAGAGGAGGAGGAACCGGAGGAGGAGATGAGCGAGAGTTTTGGAGACACGGTGGTTCCGCACGAGGTACCCGCAGATCAACCCGACTTATCGGATTACCGTTGTGACACCTATCCCTTAGGAATGTTGTAGGACAGGGAGCTACTAGTGCTTATCATTCACCGATTAGGGCACCCAGATCCCCTACTCCACCCGTACAGCATACACCAGTACCCCCACCCACTATTAGAATCCGTCGGACCGCTCGTATTTTAGTGCGGCCACCTGAGCACACATCTCCCCCACCTCGATCTACGTACCATAGGGGAGAAACATCACATGTCCAGGTCACTGAGATACCTCTTCCTACTTGGGGTCTACCCGCCCCGGTACCAGAGCCACCTCTTCTGTTTGATTCAGCATGGTTGGGTTTAGTGACTGATAAGATCTTAGAACAATCACATTCGATAAATAACCTTAACCGGCATAGACATGATATGCAAGATCACATGTGGTACATGCTGCAAGAAATTAGAAGTGTGCAAAGATCTAGTTCTCACAGCCACGGGCGTCAGGATCGGGCAATGATATTGCTAGGAGCATGTTTAGCGGTTAATCAGCCCTAGTGGCTGCTGTTGTTTGGTTGTGGCTTCATGTTACAAAGAATGGATAGGACATAGTAGTATAGCCTTATGTATATAGTCTTTTGATATCCCAAGCAGCATTTTGTTACAGCGTGTTGGGCTGACTTGGGAGTTGTTTGTGGTTTAGTACTATTACAAGCACTGGCCCTTATCGGGTTAAGTCTATATGTCACGTAGTGACAAGTTTTGATACGCATATACAAGCGCTGGCCTATACCAGGTTAAGCCTATGCGCTAATTTTGGATGCATATGTACAGTAATGATTATAATTAATACAAATGTGTTTTCTTTGGCATAGTTGTGTGTTGTGAAATTGTAATATCGTAAAGTTGTGCTGGTTATAGTGAAACGATATTAATTATTATATAATTGATTATTTTATAGAATGGCCCCGAAGAAAGCAAACCCTTTGTCTGAGGCGGAAGTGGCCGCAATGATTGCTCGTCAACTACAAGCAGTGATACCAACAATTGTAGCACAAGTCACTGCAGGCATACGTGCTAACAATACTGTTAATCAACCTACGAGCACCACCACGGCCATTGCTAATATACCTCTGCCGGACACTAATGTAGCCCCGGGTGTTACTACCCCGGTGAATACTGATAATGTTATAAACACTAATAATACTCGCCGGACTGTTAATGTTGTTGGGAACCCTGAAACCGTTTTGAACCCAAATAATGTCACGAATCCAAACCCCGTACCAGTTATCAACCCAACTGTTAATAATAACACTCAACCAAATACGGGTAATGATCTTAATAATCCCGAAACCCCACGTCAGGATTACGCTTATAAACTGTACACATCGTGTAAACCAACTGAATTCAAAGGTATTGAGGGACCGAACGGATTGGTCAAATGGATTGAAAAAGACCGAGTCCGTAATTAATATTAGTGAATGTCCACCAGACCGTATAGTCAAATTCGCTATGAGTATGTTTCTGGATCATGCTTTGATGTGGTAGAACACAGTGGTCCAAGTAAGGGGACAGGATGCTATAAACCGTATGTCATGGACCGAACTTAAAACCCTTATGCTAGAGCACTTTTTCCCGGAAAGTGAGATTCAAAGACTGGAACATGAATTGTGGAATTTGGAAATGAAAGGTGCTGACCACGTGGGTTACACAAACCATTTTAATGAACTCTCTCGCTTAGTACCGTAGTTAGTTACTCCAGAAGCTAAACGTATTGAACGCTACATCTGGGGATTGACTCCTGCCGTGAGGAGTGTAGTTAATTCAGTAGCCCACTCGACATTGGAAAGTGCTGTATCTCAAGCGGGTGTTGTTACTTTTGATCTTATGAGAAGTGGTGTGATAAGAATGCTGGAGGAAACATCGAGTTTGAAACGATCTGATTATGGGATAAGGATGCAAGAGAACCCTCAAAATAAACGAGCCCGTCCAAATACTCGAAATTATGCCATGACCAGTTCGAACGTGAAACAAGAAGCTTATAAAGGGACACTACCAAAATGTGGAAAATGTAATCTTCATCATATGGGCGATTGTAAACCGGTAGTTTGTTACAAGTGTGGAAAAACTGGACATTATGCCCCCAGTTGTAGAACCCCCGCCAACATTGCAAACCGACCACAACAACCAACCCAACTACCTCAACCTCAACCAACCCGACCCCAACTCAATCAACAAACCCCACCCACCATGAACCTCTGTACCTGCTACGAATGTGGTAGTACGGATCATTTTCGGAGATACCGCCCCAAGCTGAACCAGGGTGCAGTGAGAAGGCTGAACCAAGCACAAGCATCAACCTCCAACGCAGCTAGGGGACGCGCGTTTGTATTAGGATCGGGTGAAGCGCGTCATGATCCGAATGTGGTGACAGGTACATTCTTAGTTTCCGGTCAGTATGCTTCAGTTTTGTTTGATACGGGCGCCGATAGAAGTTTCGTATCTGTTAACTTCTTACCTTTAGAAAATATGCCGGTTAGTGAACTAACAAAACCATATACTATAGAGCTCGCTAACGGTAAGTCTATACTTGTTAACCGAATAGTCCGAAACTGTTCCCTTATTCAACGACCACCCGTTCCTTATTGATTTACTTCCAGTGGAATTGGGAAGTTTCGATGTTATAGTCGGTATGGACTGGCTATCTAAGTATAAAGCTGAAATTGTCTGTAAGGATAAGACTATTAGGATACCTCTTCCGAATGATGAGGCTATGACTGTTCAAGCTGAGAAATCTGGTACTATGTTGCCTCTCGTATCCCAACTTAAGGCATTGAGATATTTACGCCAAGGTTGTACTTTATACTTGGCGAGTGTAACAGTTAGGGAACCCAAGGAAAAACGAATGGAAGACATGCCAATGGTACACGAGTATTCAGATGTATTCCCCGATGAGTTGCCTGGTTTACCACCGACCCGACAAGTGGAATTCCGTATTGATTTGATACCGGGAGCAGCCCCCATTGCTAAGGCACCTTACCGACTTGCACCTTCTAAAATGCAAGAACTATCCAACTAATTGCAAGAATTGTTAGACAGGGGTTTTATCCGACCTAGTTACTCACCGTGGGGAGCACCAGTGTTATTTGTAAAGAACAAATATGAGAGTTTTCGAATGTGTATTGATTACCGGGAATTGAATAAAGTGACTATAAACAATAGATACCCCTTACCTCGAATTGATGACTTGTTTGATCAGCTCCAGGGTGCGAAGTATTTTTCGAAAATTGATCTTAGATCTGGTTATCATCAAGTAAGAATTCAGGAAGAAGACGTACCAAAAACAGCTTTCCGAACTCGGTATGGTCACTATGACTTTTTTTTTGTTATGCCGTTTGGGTTGACAAATGTGCAGTGTTTATGGACCTCATGAACCGAGTTTGCAAACCTTACCTTGACAAGTTCGTGATAGTGTTTATTGATGACATTTTGATATATTCGAGAAGTAAGGAGGAACACGAACAACATTTGCGGGAAGTCTTAGAATTATTGAGGCAAGAGAAGTTATACGCAAAGTTGTCCAAATGTGAATTTTGGCTACAAGAAGTACAGTTTTTGGGGCACATTGTGAACCATCAAGGGATCCAAGTAGACCCAAGTAAAATTGAGGCCATTAAAAATTGGCAAGTGCCTAAGTCACCAAGAGAAATTCGCCAATTCTTCGGACTAACCGGGTATTATAGAAGATTCATTGAAACCTTCTCATGTATCGCCCAACCTCTAACCCTCCTAACTCAAAAAGATCGAGCGTATGAATGGGGAGAAGAACAAGAAATGGCCTTCCAAACGTTAAAACAAAAGTTATGTGAGGCTCTAATATTAAGCCTTCCAGATGGAACTGATGAATTGGTGGTCTATTGTGACGCATCTCGTAATGGTTTAGGATGTGTACTGATGCAAAGAAAGAAAGTAATAGCATATGCTTCCCGACAATTAAAAGTACATGAAAAGAATTATACGACCCACGATTTGGAATTGGGAGCAGTTATCTTTGCATTGAAGATTTGGAGACATTACTTGTATGGCACCAAATGTACCATCTATACTCATCACAAAAGCCTACAACACATATTTGATCAGAAGGAGCTAAATATGAGACAAAGAAGATGGGTAGAACTGTTAAATGATTATGATTGTGAAATTAAATATCATCCGGGAAAGGCCAATATAGTAGCTGATGCTTTAAGTCGAAAGGACAGAGTTAAACAGTTGAGGGTACGAGCACTCGGAATGATTGTTCAAAGTAGCCTAATCGAACAAGTTCGTGTTGCACAAGACGAAGCCTTAAAAGCAGATCAGATAGAAAAGGAAGAACTACACGGGAACGAAAAGAATTTTGAGAAGAAAATTGATGAAATATTCTATTATAAAAACCGGGTCTGGATTCCAACACTTCATAAACTCCGCGAGCTGATTCTTGATGAAGCACACAAATCCAAATATTCTATTCATCCAGGTACCGATAAGATGTATAAAGATGTTAAGGAATTTTATTGGTGGCCTGGTATGAAAAAGGATGTAGCCTTGTATGTAAGTAAGTGTGTAACATGTGCAAGGGTGAAAGCGGAATATCAAAAACATTCGGGAATGTTACAACAACCCGAAATCCCACAGTGGAAATGGGAACAAATAACCATGGATTTCATAACACATCTACCCAAAACCTCCCGAGGACATAATGCAATTTGGGTAATTGTGGATCGATTAACCAAATCCGCACACTTTATCCCAATCCGTAACAATTACTCTACCGAAAAACTCGCCCAAATTTACATCGATGAAATTGTATCTCGACACGGAGTACCTATTTCGATTATTTCCGATGAGATAGTCACTTTACTTCACATTTCTGGCAAGCAGTACAAGAAGCTTTAGGAACCCGAATCGACCTAAGTACGGCTTACCATCCCCAAACCGATGGTCAATCCGAACGAACCATCCAAACCTTTGAAGATTTACTTCGTACTTGTGTACTGGACTTCAAAGGGAATTTGGATCAACACCTCCGGCTCATTGAATTCTCTTACAATAATAGTTACCATAGCAGTATACGAGCAGCACCTTATGAAGCCTTATATGGGCGAAAATGTAGATCACCACTTTGTTGGACAGAGGTGGTGATACTCAAATATCAAGATCCGATTTGATTCAAGAAACAACTGATAAAATTTATAAGATTAAACGAAAGTTGAAAGCCGCCCGGGACCGACAGAAGAGTTATGCCGATATTCGTAGAAAACCGTTATCTTTTGAAATAGGCGACAAGGTGTTTTTAAAAGTATCGCCGTTGAAAGGAGTTATAAGGTTTGGAAAGACCGGTAAATTAGCCCCGAGATACATTGGTACTTTTGAGATTATTGCAAAAATTGGTCCCGTAGCTTACCGATTAAAACTACCCTTAGAACTGAGCACTATTCACAATGTGTTTCACGTATCGAATCTAAAAAAGTGTTTGACTGAGGAAACGGAAATAGTACCACTGGAAGATGTTCAGATCAATGAAAAGCTCAACTTCGTAGAGGAACCGGTAAAAATTGTGGACGGGAAAACCAAACAGTTACGACACAACAAAATATCTCTGGTAAAAGTTCGGTGGAATTCAAAACAAGGACCCGAATATACTTGGGAACGAAAGGACGAATTCCGAAAGAAATACACACATCTGTTCCCAAAAAAAAAAACCGATGACACATTAAATTTCGAGGACGAAATTTCTTAACGGGGGGAGAATGTGACATTCGTGACAAAATGAGGTATACTATATTCACTATGTAACAAGTAAACGATAAATCGGTTAATTCGTAGTTCTTAAACGAGTAACCGACTGAAACTAATTATGACCCGTATATATATACTGAGGGGTCATATACGAGTTGTAGATATATTGTAGAGATTAACATATTGATATTTAGGCACCAGTACGTTTAAAACTCTTTAAACGAAAAAGGTTTCGTTTATTGATACGCTATAAGTTTAAACACAATCGTTAACATCAAAACGAGCATTGTAGCATCCGTTAAGCCGAAAAAGATTTATAAAATACTTATATGACATGTTCTAGGCAATCCGTGAAAATATTTTGGATTTTTACAACGAGTCAGTACGTTTTTCTTATTTTACAAAAAGAAGCTGAAAAACACTCGTTTTCACGCTGGTTTTCGCACTCGAACTAGTTTTCTTGCGAAAAACCAAACCAGAACTAAATTTTGGACCGACGTTTGCGTATGGCACGAATACCGAGGAACCATTGGGCCAAATAGGAGGCCCAATGGGCCCTTAATGTTTCCGGTCGCAACTTGGGGGGGAACCCTTTTGATTAGCTTGTTAAATAAGCTAAGGAAAAAGATATTTTCTCATTCCAAACACCAACCAACTCAATATCCAGCTGATCATCTTCATTTCTTGTCCAAAACTCTAAAGGTAAACATTAAATTCATGAAGATTTCAAGCTTGTTTAGTAAGATTTAAACATAGAAAATTAGTTCTTGATTAGTATTAAACATGTTTAACCATCCAAAAACCATAAAAATCAAGTAAAATCATTTTTTGATGTTAAACATGTCTAAAAAGCAGAAAAATATTGATTTTTGGTCAAAAACACGGATTAGAGCATGAATACAACGTTTTTACGGTTTGAAAGTTCGGTTTGATACCAAAACCGAAACCCTAGTTAACAAGGCTTTTCAATGGATGATTTATGCTTGGTTTGATGTTATATGATATGTAGATACACTGAGTTTGCAACCCGAGACCCGGAAAGTCGTTTAAGCTAGCAAAACTCATCGAAAACCGACAAGGTAAACCCGTAACACCCGTTTAAGGGCTGTTTAGTATTAGGTTGTGATGTGCTTGTTGTTAGATTGTGAAAATTTACAGGGACATTAGGGATCATATAAATGAGTCCCTGTTCAAATTTGGTATTTTTTCGATAAACGGAGAATATTTGGTGAATTTATTTTCGTTTATGAGCGTTTATTTGGGAAAAATAGCTAAACATAGTGAAAAATTATGAAATTTGGTTTTGGAGATTAATATGTGATGGTAAGATCACTGCTAAAGTTTGGGGATCATTGGAAATGCCTATGTATGGTTTGTACATTATGATTTAACAGCCGAATTTTAACAACCGAAAAACGCACAAAAAGGCATTTTGTCAAAAGAGTTAGGTTCTGGAGATTTTTCAGGGGCTATGTAATAACATTGAGGCCATTTGTAAAAATTATCGGATTTTTTGGAGGTCTTTTGATATAAACGGGCCATTTATTACACGATTATAACCTATTAAATGAATTTTTATAAATAAATAATTAATCATAAAATTTCTGAAAACATTTTTATAAAATTCTCCATATTTCAATGTATTTTTACAAAAATTTACATAATTTATATATAAATACATATTTAGTTATGATTAATCAAAGATTTAAATTATTATTGTTTTAACGAAACCGGCAGTTTGATGTTTAACGGACTGACTGGTACGTCAATATATCAAAAGTGGTCAAATATTGTATTTTTGGATGAAATTGATAAAAGCAAACTTTTTACGAGAATTCCGGACAATTCGGGTGGATTGTACGCGTCTTGTATAATCAAACCCGTGTGAAAACGGAAACGAACCTTGCGATCAATCCAGATACCGAAACCTTAAAATTCTTTTATAAATTAAATCATTTTATCAATCAATATGTTTACTTAAATTTTTATGATCTTACCTATTCCCGAAACGCGTAAACGATCAACTTGGCTTGGCTCGGAAAACGGTGAAACTGAGCCAAATCTGATTTTAAGTATTTCACAGTATACAACGTCACAATCTAATACTATGGTCATGTTTTGGCCTAACAGCTATAACCATACTAGTTATACAGCCCAATTTGGTTTAAACACTGTACTAGTATTAACAGTACGATACCGATTATAGGATACGAGTTATAATCGAGGCATAACACTTATTGACGTATATTACCTAAGGTGAGTTTCACGACCCCACTTTCTAAACTGTTTTACGAACTTTTGGGGTGGAAAGCATGTTTGCATATACTTATATACTTGAAAACGTGTGATGATGTGAATTATCTAAGTACTAACACTTGAAAGTCCCCACAAACACAAGTGATTAACTTCGTGCCGGTGACGTGTGGATAGTACTATCGGTTTGACAAACCCAACTGACAGGGCCGGTGGGGTATGCCGGAACATGTTAACCCAGTTGCACATTGTCATTTAAACTTATTACATACTACTATGTGGGGTTAGACATAGTACATACTTGGGGCAAAGTGGCTGTTAAATGCCAACGGGAGTGCATAGGCGGGGGTGGCCATGTGTTTTAGCTCGTTTCGGTTTCACTTGTGGCTTAGTATAATACATCATACACATACATGTATACATACACACTGTAAACTTTATGAACTCGTATACTGATTTCGTTAATACTCGTGAAACTTGAAACTCACCAACTAGACGTAGTTGACCCGTTTTAACATGCTTTTCAGGTAAGCCGAAGTTGGAATGATTTGCTTATGTGCTTGGTGTTAGAAGGAAAGTTGAATAGCTGTGAATAGATGCAAATACGTAGTAATGAATAAGAAGCCCGTGAACTGGTTATGTGATTTTCATCTAGTTTGTAAACTTAGTACTTACCAATGTAATATGATGTGAATTAGTTTGTTGAATTTCTTTATAAACAATGTGGTTGATACCAGTGTTATCTGTTACATTCCCGTATTACGCTTCCGCAACTACCTAGTCGGGGTGTGACACAGCTCGAAGCCCTTTCTAAAAAATTTGAACAACTTCTAGCCAAACTATCAAAAACCAAGATCACATGTGAAACATGTGGAGGAACATACAAGATGAGTGACTGCAAACAAATCGTTATGGCCATGTAAGAAGTTGACTTCATCGCCCGTCAAAACAATGGTTTCAACAACTACAATCCACGTTGGAGAAACCACCCGAATTTTAGTTGGAAGGACGGAGGTAACACTCAAATCCTACCCGGATTCGAAAAGATGCCGATGAATCAATTTTTACAACCCAAACCTCAATTTCATGATCAAAGTTTAGTAGCCATCAAAATCCGAGCTACTCAAAAAACGAAGAAATGCTAATCCAAATCATGACCAAAACAAACGAAGCAGAAAAGAAGGCTGACTCAACAGCCGTTGATATCTGCGGAGTATTATTGAAGCATGAAGCCGACCTTAAAAGTCAACAAGCATAATTGCAGAATCTAGAAACTCAGACCGGACAGATTGCCCGACAATTGTCTGAAAGACCTCCTGGGCACTCTTCTAAGAAACACCGTAACCAACCCAAATGCGACAACCAACGTTGTTACATTGAGAAGTGGCACGACCACTGTTGTCTCACCAATGTCAGAACTGGTTATGGAGAAGGAAATTCCTGACAAAACACAGGAGACACTAGTTCCAATAGGCACCGTACAACCTAAGGAACAAGTCCGAACTTACGTTCCACCTATTCCATATCCAGGACGACTGAAACAAGAGAGATTGGAAGCTCAGTACTGGAAGTGTTTAGAACTCTTCAAGCAACTTCACATCAACATCCCTTTCGTCGAATCCATTGCTAAAATGTCGAAATACGCAAAGTTTCTCAAAGAAGTGCTAACCGAAAAAAGGAAGCTAGAGGAGATCTCACATGTCTCCATGAGTGAAGAATGTTCAGTTGTCCCCCAAAACAAGCTACCACCAAAGAAGACCGATCCAGGTAGCTTTACTATCCCTTGTCTCATAGGAAATTTGTCTGTTAGCAATGCCCTGGCTGACCTAGGAGCTAGTATTAATTTAATGCCTTATGAGGTTTTTTCAAAATTAGGGATAGGAGAACCAAAGCCCACCCGCATGAGCATTTAGTTAGCTGACCGATCCGTTAAATATTATCGGGTCATTGTTGAAAACATGCTTGTCAAGATTAGCAAATTTGTTTTCCCAGTAGATTTTTTAATTCTATACATGGAGGAAGAAAATAGTGTACCTCTGATTTTAGGAAGACCATTCTTAGCCACTGCAAAGGCTATTATTGATGTTTTCACCGGCAAGCTCACTCTCAAGGTCAATGACGAGGCAATCATTTTTGACATAGGGAAATCTATGCAACATCCGCAACATCACGATGACACACTATACTGTGTTGACATCATCGATTCTATCACCAAACCCCTTTTAGGAAACGAAAATCTCAATGCTAACAACAACGATCAGGAAACAACAGAATTAGTATGTGAGATTACTAAGTGTGATGAAAAATCAAAACCATCAATCGAAGAACCACCAGCCTTAGAGTTAAAAAACTACTACACCATCTCGAATACGCCTTTCTAGAAAAAGACTCAACTTCCCGTAATTAAATCATCTCACCTTTCTATCGAAGAGAAAGACGAACTTCTTAAGGTTCTTAAAAACCATAAGAAGGCTATCGCATGGAAGATCATGGATATCAAGGGCATCAGTCCTTCCTTTTATACTCACAAGATTCTCATGAAGGAAGAATACAAACCCGTGGTTCAACATCAAAGACGTCTCAATCCCAACATGCAAGATGTAGTGAAGAAGGAGTTAATCAAACTCCTTGATGTCGGATTAATCTACCCAATCTCATATTTACCTTGGGTTACTCCAGTTCAAGTAGTACCCAAGAAGGGAAGAATGACGGTTGTAATGAAGGAGAAGGACGAGCTAATACCAATGAGGACTATCACAGGCTGGCAAGATTGCATTGACTACCGAACCCTTAATGACGCCATAAGAAAAGATCATTTTCCACTTACTTTTATTGATCAAATGCTTGAACGTCTACCTAGGAAAATGTTCTATTGTTTTCTTGATGGATTCTCTGGGTATTTCCAAATTCCCATTGCTCCTGAAGATCAGTAGAAAACCACCTTTACATGTCTGTATGGAACCTTCGCCTACCGAAGAATGCCATTTGTACTATGTAATTCTCCAGCCACTTTCCAACGTTGCATGTTGGCCATCTTTCAAGAAATTATCGAACACTCTATGGAAGTTTTCATGGATTACTTCTCAGTCTTTGGAGACTCGTTCGATCATTGTCTAAAAAATCTAGACAAAATGTTAGCTAGGTGTGAAGAAGTAAATTTAGTACTCAACTGGGAATAATGCCACTTTATGGTCAAAGAATGCATTGTTCTCGGTCACAAGATATCCCAAGAAGGACTAGAAGTTGATAAGGCCAAAATCGAAACCATGTCCAAAATTCCGCTACCAACTTCAGTCAAAGCTATTAGAAGTTTTCTAGGTCACGCGGGATTCTACCGCCGTTTCATAAAAGACTTTTCCAAAATTGCTAAACCTATGACCAAACTTCTGGAAGAAGACGCACCATTCGTCTTCTCTGAAGAATGTGTTGAATCATTCAACATATTGAAAGACAAACTCGCTAACGCACCAATTATGACTACACCTGATTGGACCCTTCCATTCGAAATCATTTGTGATGCGAGTGACTTTGCAGTTGGAGCCGTACTCGGACAATGCAAGGAAAAATATTTTCACCCAAATTACTATGCTTGTAAAACTCTTAACGATGAACAAGAAAATTACACCAAAACAGAAAAAGAGTTGTTAGCAGTAGTTTTTGCCTTTGAAAAATTTTGATCCTACCTAGTTCTTTCCAAAAACATAGTTTACACCGACCATGCCGCCATACGATATCTCTTCAACAAGCAAGATGCCAAACCTATACTTATCTGATAGATTCTCTTACTCCAAGAATTCGACATATAAGTCAAGGACAAGAAAGGAGCAGAAAATGTTGCCGCAGACCATCTCTCACGCTTAGAATGCCCAGCTTCAAAAGAACTTAATGAGGAAATTATCAATGATGATTTTCCAAATGAAGTTCTCATGCATATCCAAGAAGTCCTGCAGGAGGAAGATGAAAGTCCTTGGTTCGCCGATTTCGCAAACTATTTAGCATGTAGAATACTAAGGAAGGGACTGACTCATCAAAAGCAGAAGAAATTCTTCTCTGACCTTAAGTTTTACTTTTGGGAAGATCCGTACTTGTTTAGGATGGTGCCGATCAGGTTTTGCGTAGGTGTGTATCAGGAAAGGAAGCCTTAGATATTATCAACACTGCCATGAAGGAGCAACTGGAGGACACCAAAGTACCGCCAGCACGGTCAGGAAACTGTTTGATGCAGGATTCTTCTGGCCCACCATATATAAAGACACACATGCTTAGATCCAAGCATGTGACACTTGTCAAAGAGCCGGAAACATTTCATCCAAAAAGGAGATGGCTCAAAAGGGCATCCAGACATGTGAAGTATTTGATGTATGGGGAATAGATTTCATGGGCCCATTTCCTAACTCATTCACAAATAAGTACATCCTTGTAGCAGTCAACTACGTGTCTAAATGAGTTGAAGCCCAAGCTCTTCCCACTAACAATGCTCGAGTAGTTGTGCAATTTCTGAAAATATTATTTTCACGTTTCGGTAATCCGAAATCCCTAATTAGCGACAGGGGTACCCACTTCTGCAATACCTTGATGGAAAAAGTCTTAGCACGATATTGAGTTCACCACCGATAGGGAACACCATATCACCCTCAGACCAGTGGGCAAGTAGAAGTTTCGAATCGGGGAAATAAAAGGATCCTCGAAAGAACTATAGTAATGAATTGCAAAACTTGGGCAGAAAAGTTAGATGACGCTTTCTGGGACCTTAGGACAGCCTACAAAACCCCCATAGTAACAACACATTTCAAACTTGTTTATGGGAAAGCATGTCATCTACTAGTAGAACTAAAACACAAAGCTTACCGGGCTCTAAGAGAAGTGAACTTTGATCTAATATCCGTCGGTAAAAACCAGAAAGATCAAATTCACAAGCTAGAAGAACTAAGAGCACTGGCATATGAAAACTCCTAGTCTTACAAAGAAAAGACTAAACGTCTACACGACGCCCATTTAAAAGGAAACAAAAAGTTTTAAGTTGGCGATCAGGTACTGTTATATAACATACGTTTACGCCTTTTTCTAGGAAAATTGAAATCTCGTTGGACAGGTTAATACATAGTTGAATCAGTTTTTGGCTATGGGACAGTCGAAATTTCAAATTCTGAGGGCCACAAGTTCAAAGTTAATGGACATCGATTAAAACCATACATCGATGGGCCATTTGAAGATGTTTCGGAGGTAATAATCCTCCAACCAACTCAACGAACATGCAAAAAGAAGGGTCTGTCCAAGACCCTCGATAAACTAGGCCATGTATATATGTTCTATTATATATATATATATATAAAATAAAAAATTTTCTAGTGTATCAGAAACACGGGGGCATGCTCCAAGAAGCACGGTCCCGTGCCACAAAGTGCGGGCCGGAATCATCGCTGCAAAAATCTCAGTCAGACTGGTTTGTAACAGAATTGTCAGACCAAAAACACGGGGCCGTGCTTCTCCAAGCACGGGACCGTGCCTGACAACTGGTTGGCTATAAAAGGCACCTCTTGCTAATGCATTCCTTGCACCAACCAAAACACAAACACTCTTCCCTGAGATCAAAACATGCCTACTGAGATAACCGAAACAATTCCCATCCGTTGTCTACCGAGGAACGAAACCCGAAACGTTTTCAATACCGAGCTCCTCGTGAAACTTTAAAAGCTCGTTAAGGAACTCGCCGAGATGAATCTCCTTGCAAAGATGTCTCTCATTCAACTCACTGAATCGGTGGAGAGCTTGAAAATGGAGCTTCAAGATATCAATGAACAACTCCAGTTTCAAGTACTTCGTTTCACGTACTTTCATCCACCCGGGCCATTCGATGGAGGAGATCCTTTTGGTGGAATCTAGATACATTAATTTTTTATGTTTTTATGTGTAAACGAGTGCATTAGGCACAATGTTTTAGGATTATTGGGCTTAACACAATCAAATCTATGTCTTAGGAAAACTAAGCTTATCCCGAATTTGTGTTTAGGACCTTTAAATTAATGAAAAGGTAATCTTAAGACGTTCAAAATGTTCAAATTAACATCTTGAACATCAATTCCAAGAATTCCTCTTCTCGCGTTTTGCTGAAAACTATAAGAAAAATTCAGTGACAAAAAACATGGGGTCGTGCTTCTTGAAGCACGGGGACATGGTCACCTTAGAATCTTCAGCATGATACGCGCTGACTCCGTACAATTCTATGAATCCGAAACATTTATTCTCCTAGCAGCACAAGGTCGTGTTTCACCAAGCATGGGCCGTGCTCGACGTTACAGTCTCTATATAATGCATGCAAAACTCACTATTCCATTCATACCAAACAAAATTTATTGAAATGGAAAACAAAAGGGCAGAATGGAGACCAGTGAGAAAGGGCAAGAATGGTGATTCTTCTTCAACACTAGAGGAAGAAATCATTAGGCTCAAATGCATCGTAAGAGACCAAGTCGAGAGTAACATCCAAACTGAAGCTCGCTTAATCGAGCTGACCAACAAAGTTTAGCTACTTCGGTTCGAGAATTTCCACATTGTTGATATCCACAACAAAGACGTGGATTTCAACCTCAACTATCTTAACCGAGAGATCGCAAAGCTCGACAAAAAGCTTTTCGAACTCTTGAAAGCCAAAAGAGCCCCACCACACATTTAAGACTTGTTCGGGAATGGTGGTCGTTAGAGTTTGTCTTGTCTTGCTAGAATTTGATCTCGTTTAAGCTAGTTTCGTGTTTCTCGGTTCATGTTGTTTTCACTTTCCTTGTAATTTTTATGAAGTTAATGAATTCCTAGGACTCTGCGTTTTATTTTAACAATAATCTTCAAAGAAAAACCAGTTAAAATGAAACCAGCACGTTAAATAAACAACAAAGAAAGAAATACCTGACTGCTACCCGCAGCACGGTACCGTGCTTCCAAAAGCACGGGGTCGTGCCCCACGCTGCAGTGCAGTTATGTATTTTTGTAATAAAACAACATTTTCCAACCACTTAACCCTAAAAACCACTTCGTCCAAAGCCGAAAACAGACGCACCTTTACCAATTCCCCAAATCTTTGCCTCAAATCTTCGATTTCCAACCAAAGGTATGTTAATTTAACAAATCTGTTGTTCAAGTTCATCATTCTAGGTCTAAAAATAAACCCCAAATCTCACCAATTGATGAAATCGGGTCTAAACCCAGAATTTATATGAGTTGTTTGTTTAAATCTAGGATATTGGTAGATTTGCAGTTAAGTTTAGTTAAGAAAAACCATTCGGGTTTGTATCTTGGATAATCCTAATGACATATAAAACCCGGGTGATGTTTAGGACCATTGGAATCGCAAGTTCGAGTCTTGAATATTGTAGAATTAGGATTAAAAACACGGGTTGTGGTTTGAAAAACACGACTCGTGGTCAATTACAGGTTAACAAAAGTCAAAATTAAAATTGGTCAAACTGCCAAAACCCGCAGCATGGGGCCGTGCTTCCAAAAGCACGGTACCGTGCTTTTGCTAAGCATGATGCCGTTCTTCAAGAAGCACGGCACCGTGGTTCTCGCTTCTGTTCCAGCTTTTTAGCAATATTTTTTTTGTTAAATTACACTAATCAGAATATATATTGCAGATGGCTGAGTACGGAGATGGTGAACACGCTTTCTTGATCTTCCATGAAGACATCGACAGAGATGAGTGGGCGCGACAACGAATAAATTACCTTAACAATTGTCGTCCAGAACCAAATTTATGTGCTTGCAAATAAACGTTCACGGAAGTAAACCAATGGAGAAGATACAAACAGTTTGTCAAAGGGCCCTGGACACGTGTTCTGAATCAAAAGGGCAAAGCAGTGACCTTACTGACCAAAGAGTTTCTGGCCTCGTTCTCTTTCAAGACGAGGAATCTATCTATGTGCGATGAGAATATCGTTGAGTTTATATCACACCCCGACCAAAGGCGGCGAAACATGTCGAGGTGTAACGATTGCCCGTAAGCGCATGACACTAATTAAAACGACAATAATTAACAAACTCGTTTAATTTCACAACATCGAAAATGTAACATAACAATATCCATGAGGTAGTCACAACAAAATATAACAAAATATTGCAAATTAAATATTGTTCATTTTTCTAATATCCTAAAGGTCTTGACCACGTTTTCACCACGATCTCGAGTCAACCTAGATGCAAACCTGTATTATTTCATAAAATAAAGTTTATTAACACAAAGGTTGGTGAGCAATTCATAATTTTGAGCATATAAGTATATAATAAGAAAAGCCACAATCCTGTATACGAAACAATAAATAAATAAATAGCAATAATTTGGATAATATGATGTCGCTAATAAGAATACATTAGCGGCACTGTCTATAACGGGGTACCAAATAGATTTGGATTTCATGAGGTCGTTAATAAGAATACATTAACGACAACGTGCTATAAGAGAATACCAAATAGTTCACGGATTTACGAATCAACCTTCCAAAAGCGATAAACATATAAGCATGTAATCAAGTAAGCACAGAACACCAAATCGAGCATTTATTTAAGTAAGTATACAATAACGTTGTGGGTTATGGCTCAAGTATAAAGCATTTAATTTGAATAAGTATAATTTGTCACCCCAAAACGAAAGATGGAAAACGGGGTATGAAAGTACTCACGTTCAAGTAATAAACTTGAAAGATGGATGATTTGAAGTTTAAACCGGAATGACGGGTTTTAACGAACGGAGCCTAAATAAAAGAAAGTCTTGAATTAGGAAGGTTGTCTTGAAAGTCCTTTAATAAAATAAATGTTGAGAAAATGTAAACAATTAAATTTCAAGGTTTAAAACGTAACTATTTAAGAATTTATAATAATAACCCTTTAAAATATAAGTTTGCTCAAAACCGGGTTAAAGTATCTAACCTTAATATTTACTCAACCTGTGTTAAGTAATAAGGTGGGTAAAATGAAAGAATGCAAGTCCCTTTGAAATAAAGATACTAAAACGGGTTTTTTTAATGAGTGTTCGGGTCTTGATAATTGGTCAAACCCAAAGTCAACTTTCCAAAATAATGAATTTTATGAGATAACTCAATAAAACATAATAAGACTTAACCAAGTATATAGTTCAATTGTTTTAGAACTAACTACGCACGTTAAGCGAGTGTTCGGTTTTGTTGGTGCAAACTTTGTTATTAGATCAAGTTGGATCCAACATTTCCAAGTACTTAAGAAAATAATTAAAATTAGTTTGTAAAGTATTTTTAAGGAAATATACAAGTCTTGATAGCTAAAAACACACTTGTGTGTCTTAAGCGAGTGAAAATCGGTTTTGTTCGGTTTGGTTCGGTTTCCATCTCACAATAAGTTCATAGATGGTTTCCACATGCCCAAATATCAAAGAACTTGTATAATAATTTATAAGTAATGATACTTAAGTTTTACAACGAAAAAGTTAACAATAAAGTCGTTTAACAAAAGTTCGGTTTACGGTCTAGAGCTATTTACGGTTAAACCGAGGCTAAACTCTTAGAACCCATAACTATGGAACTTGTAAATATGACAAACAAACTAAAATGAGCAAAAGTTAAGCATGATTAATATGTATAAACAAGTTATATAAGTATATATATATATATATCAAGGACACGAAGTCCTCCATGTAGATTTGCCTTACAAGGTCTGAAACCTCACCGACCGGGATCAGAGAGGTAACTACCAAAGGTAACAAGAGGTGTATATTATATATATGTTGTTCCACCATATTCAAGTATTAACAAGACTACATAAGCTAATTAAAATGAAAGATTTAACTCAGTTTGACTTTTGGAAGTCAAACATTCAAGAACACTAAAAATAGCAACCTTGAATCTTTGTAGTTTGAGAGAGAATTTTGAGATGTAGCAAGGGAAAATGAATGGAAATGGTGGTGAATATATAGGGTAAGGATAAGGGTCAAATATGGGTGTAAATAACAAGAGTTTGCATGTAAAATGGATCAAGACAAGACACAAGGCAACAAAATTCGTCCAAAAAACGTGCTTACATCACTAGGCGCCACGCGACCTGACCCTCCTGCCCTGGATGCGTGGCGTGGCATGCCTAGGGTGGGGGTTGGTTGGCCCAGCTTGTTTTGTGTGGTTCGTTACGCGTCCTGGAAGTTCGTTTTTTGATGTAATTTGATCGTTTTATAAGCGTTTTCAAATCCGTAAAAGGGATTTTTCAAATTGAACCAACGAGAATGATTTTGTAACATAAAAATCCAATATTTTATAAATCATAAGCTTCGGTTTACGAAACGGGTCGGTTTACATAATAAAGGAATACAAAACGAATACAAATCGAGACCCGAATTTGACGAATGTCACAGCATCCCCTACTTTAGGGAATTTCGTCCCGAAATTAAGATGAAGATGATGATGTGAACAAGTGTGGATACTTCTCTTTCATTGCATCTTCTCATTCCCAAGTGAATTTCGCGCCACGCCGTGATTCCCATCGAACTTTGACTAACCGAATACAACTACGCTTGGTTTTCTTCTCGTTGCGATCCATGATCTCAACGGGTCGTTCAACGATGATCATCGACTCATCGACATGCACTTCGTCGAGAGGTATATGGAGATTACCCTCGGCTAAGCACTTTTTAAGATTCGAAACATGAAATGTCGACACAGGCAAGTTCTTGCGGTATTTCGAGTTGATAAGCTACCTTCCCAACATGCTCAAGGATTTTGAAAGGACCAACGAAACAAGGAGCTAGCTTACCCTTCATTCCAAAATGGACTACCCCCTTCCAAGGAGATACTTTTAAAAGGACAAGATCGTCAACATTAAATCCAATAGGTTTTCGCCGTTTGTCGGCGTAACTCTTTTGACTATTTCTAGCGGCTAGGAGGTTCTTACGGATTTGATCAATCACTTCGGTGGCTTCTTGGACCATTTCGGGTCCCGTGATTTGAGCTTCACCGATTTCGTTCCAACTAATCGGAGAACGACATTTACGACCGTAAAGATCTTGAAAAGGAGCCATATCAATGCTAGAATGATAGCTATTGCTATACGAAATCTCGATGAAAGGAATGTGAGAATCCCAATTCCCACCAATCAAGAACACACGCTCGTAGCATATCCTCGAGTGTTTGAATCGTACGTTCGGATTGACCGTCCATTTGAGGATGATAAGCGGTGCTAAGATCGAGACATGTTCCCAAAGTTTCCTGAAGTGAACGCCAAAAATGAGAGGTAAAACGAGCATCACGATCGGAGATGAGACAATGGTAAACCGTGTTGGCACACAATTTCCCGAACATCGATTTGAGCATGCTGCTCGACAGAATACTTTTCGCGGATCGTAATGAAATGAGCAGATTTGGTTAAACGATCGATGATCACCCAAACGCTATCGTTGCCTTTTTGGGTGTTGGGTAATTTAGTGATAAAGTCCATAGCAATGTCTTCCCATTTCCAAACGGGAATAAATGGTTGCTCGAGTAAACCAAAAGGTCTTTGGTGTTCGGCTTTGACTTTTGAGCAAGTAATACATTTAGATACAAACAATGCTACGTCCTTTTTCATACCCGGCCACCAAAAGGTAGCACGAAGATCGAAGTACTTCATATCCACACCGGGATGAACAGAATATCGGGAGTTGTAAGCTTCGTCGAGTATACAAGTACGAAGGTCATCGCGATCAGGAACCCACAAACTATTGAGAAAGTACAAAAGGCCATCGGGTTTGGGTTCGAGTTGAAGTTTGGCTCCACACGACATTTCACCGTACATGTTTCATTCTTCAAAGGAGGTACGCTGAGCTTGGAAGATACGAATTTGAAGATCGATTTGAATCACAACGCCTAAAATCAGAACGGATTTAACACTAACCTTTCGACTTAGGGCGTCGGCGACAACATTCGCTTTACCGGGATGGTAGCGAATTTCTCAATCATAATCACTAAGTAATTCGGCCCATCATAGTTGTCTCATGTTGAGATATTTTGGTCAAAAATATGTTGAAGGCTTTTGTGATCGGTAAAATCCACACATTTTGTACCATAAATGTGATGTCTCCAGATTTTGAGAGCGAAAACGACGGAACCAAGTTCGAGATCATGAGTTGTATAGTTATTCTTGTTGACCTTTAGGTGTCTTGATGCGTAAGCGATGACTTGACCTCGTTGTATGAGGACACAACCAAGGCCTTGATGGGAGGCATCGCAAAATACAACAAAATCGTCGTTTCCATCGGGAAGAGTTAAAATGGGAGCATTGCAAAGCATGTCCTTGAGAGTACAAAAGGCTTACTCTTGCTTCGAACCCCAATCGAATAGTTTCCATTTATAAGTGAGGGAGGTAAGAGCCAAAGAGATCTTGGAAAAACTCCGAATGAAACGCCGATAATACACGGCCAAACCGAGGAAGGATCGAATTTCCGTGGGAGTCATTGGAGTTTTCTAATCCTTAACGGCCTCAATTTTAGCGGGGTCAACATGAATACCTTTGTCGTTTACGATATGTCCCAAAAATTGAACTTCCTCAAGCCAAAATTCACATTTGGATAATTTGGCGTAGAGTCGTTTGTTTCTAAGGAGCTCGAGAATGGAACGCAAATGATGCTCATGTTCGGCTTTGGTTTTAGAAAATATAAGGATGTGATCGTTAAAGAAAATAACGAATTTTCAAGAAATGGTTTGCAAACGCGGTCTATGAGGTCCATAAATACCACGGGTGCATTTGTTAACCCGAAGGGCATGACCAAAAATTCGAAATGTCCATATCGAGTACAGAAAGCGGTTTTAGGAATGTCTTTTTCGCGAACACGCAATTGATGATAACCCGATCGAAGATCGATTTTTGAGAAACACGTTGCGCCTTGAAGTTGGTCGAATAGGTCGTCGATTCGTGGGAAGGGATAAGGATTTTTGATAGTGACTTTGCTAAACTCTCTGTAATCGATGTACATACGAAATGAACCATCCTTCTTTTTCACGAAGAGAACGGGTGCGCACCAAGGAGAAGAGCTTGGACGTATGAAACCTTTATCGGAAAGTTCTTCGAGTTGGTTCGACAATTCTTGCATTTCCGATGGGGCTAAGCGATAAGGAGCCTTAGCCACGGGCATTGCGTCGGGCACAAGATCGATTCGGAATTCAATTGGACGAACGGGTGGAAGACCGTCGACATCATCGGGAAAGACATCGAGGAAATCACGAACAATAGAAATATCTTGGATTTTCCTTTCCTTTTTGTCTTTTGTCACCGCTAGAGCTAAAAACGGAACATACTTTTGGCGTAGGTATTTTTTCGATTGAGCGCACGACATAAGATTTAACCTTCGAGAAGTAGTGTTGCCAAAAACTTCAAGAATTTTACCGTTAACGAGCGGAATGCGTATGAATTAATCGAAACAAACGACTTCGGCACGGTGCAAAGATAACCAATCCATGCCTACTATGACATCGAAACATCCCATTAGTATCGGGATGAGATCTATGGAGAATTTATGCTTGGAAAGAATGAGAGAACAACCGCGGACGACAGAATTGATGGTAATAGAATTGCCATTGGCGACTTCAACAAAAAACGGTCGGGAAAGCTTGGTTCGAGGAATAGAAAGTTTTGACTCAAATTCCAAAGAAATAAGACTTCTATCGGCGCCAGTATCAAATAAAATAGAAGCCAAATGATGGTTCACCAAAAACATAACGTTCACAACATCGTTTTCCACTTGAGCTTAATTTGTATTCATCACAAAAGCTCACCCTTGATTGCCATGGTTGACTTGAGGTGCTTGTGGGGGGGGGGGGGGGAGGAGGAAGAGGTGCTTGTATGGCTTGGATGGGTTGGATGAGTGGTGCGTTTAGTTGGGGAAGTTGAGGTTGTTAGGTTTGGACTTGGTAAGCTTGGGTTTGGTAGTAGGGTACGGTCATGGTTTGGGCTTGGTTTGCAAAGGTTAAACGTTGGCAATTGTTGCGGAAATGGTTAGGATTACCACAATTAAAGCAAGCTCGGGGTTGTTGGGGTTGATTTTGTGGGTAAGGTGCATATCGGTTTTGAGAGTCTGGAGGAGTGGTTCTTGGTTGATTGGGTTGAGTTGGTGTATGCGGATCGACATGAGGTAATGAGATGACCAAAGCGGTTACAAATGGTGCATTGACGATATGGCAAGTATAATGGGTGGTGACGTTGAGAATTGTTGCAAAGTGGGTAAGTACCGGTATAGGGTCTTCGGGTTTGGGGTGGAGCTTGTGTCACACCCCAACCTAAGGCGGAAATGTCGGGGCATGAGCTGATTGCCCACAGCTCTCAAGGTACTATCATGCAAATTGATAAATGACAATATCTATTTAATTTAATTAAATGAAACAATTACAGTTAAGTACATCAAGTATAAAGAAATTACAACAATGATTAATTAAGTTTGTATCCTAAATGGCATCTCTACGTTACCTTCATCTTGCTAAACAACCAAGCTGATAACCGGCATATGCGTATAAAATATATTTTTGTCACCAACACATGTTGAGTGAGTAATCACTCCCCTTTTTAACTCATTTTTAACCGTTTTGGGGACTTATGCGTATTTACAGTATTTATATATTATCTAGTATTCAAACCGCAACTGTTTAATCCTTGTATGTATATCGGTTTATGCCTAACTTGCTATTTGCTTACTTGCTTTATTTGAACCGCAATGGAGAGGTCTAACATATTCTTAGTCTAGTATGATCATACGACTGTCGTAGTGACCGGCGTCCGACGCATTGACAATGGTTTCACCGACACCTCGTTTTTGGTAACCAATGCCCATTCGCAGGGCAACGGTTTAGCCCTTTCTTTATGGTTGATTGTTTGTGTATGTGATATGGTTTAACTGATTATTCTCACAGAAACAGTTTGCATCTTTCTTTATTTATTATGTATTATTACTGTTTAAAAATGTGACAATCGTCAATTTCAGGTTAACCTCGTTAACTCAACTCCGTCAATTCAAACTTTAAGATCGTTGAATCTTTAACGCACACTTCATTACATTTAAACTAGGGTTTAAATGACGCTTAACACTTACTACATGTGTAGTCTTTCGGGATTTGCACCGAAACGCAAACGAGTTAACGCAAACGATTGACAAATAAACGACAAACGTCAAGACACTAATTATATGATTATTATGTGTTAGGATTATGTGCTATGTGATAATAGTATGGTCATGTTATCTTATTGTTCAAGTATGATGGAATATTCTAGAGAAAAACAACAATTGGAAGTTTAGGGACTAGAATGTAACTTGTTTGCTTATAAATATAACTTAAACTCTAAACCCTAGCTATTATTATTATCACCAAAAACCCGATCGGCCCCCTTGCTCCTCCCTATCCACGGCTGCCGTCCACCTCCATACACACAACCACCATCAATTCAAGCCCTTGATCCAAGAACTAGGTGCTAGGAAGGTATACTTGATCACCTCTTACCTCCTTGTTGTGTAATTTTTTATGTTTGATGGGTTGTAGGAAAACCCTAATTTGGCCGATTCTTGTATATATATGATTATTATGATTCTTGTTAATTGGATAATAGATTGATAACTAGTTTGATAGTATTGCATGTTAATTATTGTGTCCTTGATTGGGAGTGTAAATAAAACCCTAAGCTTGTATGTATGTGGGATTGATATGCATGGATAGTAATTATAGTATCTAGAGGGTTGTATGGATGCATGATAGCTCATAGGTTGTGATTATGTTGAGTTTTGATGTGAACAGATTCTGGACAGAATGTATATACGATGTTTAACTGACTGTAACGAAGTGTAAACGTGAAAATTGATTGAGATTGTGATTACTGCAGTAAACTAGGTTGAGTCTAGTTTCTATGAAGTATAAATTCGTAATTTTTGGATAAGTGGAAGTATACTTTTATGATTTTACAAAAACGTGATGCAAAGCTGAGCTGTTAGACCTGCTGTTAGGCTATGTTGTAAATGTTATATCTCATGAACCACGAGACCAATTGGGTTGGTTCCACTTCTGGAAGTTGACTCACTGAGTTAGGAACCAAACCCAAGTGGTCTTGCATTTATTGGATTTTTCGTTTAACGGGAATTGCAAATAACATTCTGATGTGCATGAATCTGGCTGATATAAGTTAGCTGTAATGTTTTGATCATTGTGAGCAATCTATATGGAATAAAAATAAGATAAAATATGTTCTGGAAACCTAAGACATGTATGTTTCTGTGGTAATTTTTGGTGAATTAATTGAGACATTATAATCGGTGAACTAGTACAATCTTTCAAGTAGAAATTCTGTCATGACGAAACTAGCTGCTGAGTTGTATAGGAATGCATGAAATATGGTAGTTTCTATATAATTGTTGTAATTTTGACCAAAATACCCTTGCGGGGAAATAGTTGCTAGTTGATTTCCATGAATTGACCAAATTACCCTTGCGGGAAATATTGGTTAGTTAGTCTTTGTTTGTTGACCAAATTGCCCTTACGGGAATTATTGCTAGTAAGTAGGTTATTAACACATGACACGGAAGTAATTGCTCACTCATATGTCGTATCACGATTGTACTTGTAGAGTCACACACAATACACAAACGAAACATGTTACGTGCATAGGTATTATGTGCCGAGTCTAGAGACTCGTTAAACGTTCCGATACTTAGAAAATCTCCTTGTTGTTTTAGAACGCTAGAGAGTTTTCTACGACGCGCATCACTCGGTGATCTAGATCGGATATTCTTCGCAAACAGTGAGTTCACTTTACCCCACTCTTAAACTGCTTTCAAACGTTTTCACTTGGGGGAGATAACATACTCCGATAAACATATTTTCTGAGATAAACGCATATGAAAGATTTTGTTATAAATTATATATCACTTGTAAAGGCTAAGCGGCATTTGTAACAACTTGAAGTCCCACACATCGGACCGGTTAATATTTGGAATAGCGAGTCACTTTTGGGTAGTACTACTGGGTTTGACAAACCCCACCCGACGTTATAGCTCAACTGGAGGTTGAGTGGGTGTAAATTTGGGCTAACACATACCATGGTCTGGAGGACCTGGTGACGGGCACTTGATAAACAGTCAGCTTCGGTCGCGAACCACTTAGCAATACTTGTTGTATAGATTAGCTACCTATCGATATATAATTTAACATAACACTATCTGGTAATGCAACATTTAAACGTCGTAACGAGGTTACGCAATACTTAAACGTTGTAACGTGGTTACACACTCAAACGCCGTAACGAGGTTACGCAACATTTAAACGTCGTAACGAGGTTACGCAAAACGCTAAACAATTTATCTTATCTTACTTGTGAACTCACCAACCTTGTGTTGACACTTTTAGTATGTTATTCTCAGGTAGCCGAGGCGGGCGCGCGGTTTAGGAGCATGCATTATTGAAAACACTTTTATTCTGCAAATTTAAACTTAAACAGTTACTTTTGGTTTTTAAGTCGTCCTGCGTGACGCAACTTTTGAATTAAGGTTTTACGCTTCCGCATTTACTTTCATTTAAACGTTTTTCTTTGGTTTGGTTATAACTAATGATTCCGATCCTGCCAGTTCACACCCTCTGACGGTAAAACTCCGTTAGTGGATTTTGAGGGTGTGACAGATTGGTATCAGAGCCATTGGTTATAGCGAACTAGAAGCTGCATGCATACTAGACTATAACCGCGACGACCCATTAGTTATAGAGTTACGCACTACATAGGCTTGTGTAGTCTTTAAATCTTATCTCTTTACCTCCTTCACTCATACGCGCGCATATACACGGCTTACCTGTAGGAATGTCGACGCCACCCTCATCATCATCCGATTCGATGACGCATGCTCACGGGAAGGAACCGCAGTTACCTACTGCCTCGCCACCCCGTGTAGTCCCGGAACTCGAAGCTCCCGCACCAAAGAGGTACCGCCCATCCGGAGGCCCGTATGATAACGACGTTAGCTGGGAATGGTATCCCAACATGATCAGACGTATGGTCTACCGTGAACAAGTTCCCCCATTGCCTCACCCGAACCACCCTGGTTACCCTAACACTTTACCACCCATAACCGAACCTGTGGAACGAGTCCTCGCAGCTGTCGTTTCTTGTTTGGAGCGTGATGTGGGTTACATGCGCTACACTAGAGAAAATGTTGCTAGACTGTTTAAAGATGGAACCGAGACTCAAGAGGAGATTGCCCGCATGACAACGGCAATGAAAGAAATGCAAGAGACTAGTGAACAACGAACCAAGGTTATGATGAAGATGCAAGCCGAGATGATAGACTTGCAAGAACAACTCCAAGAAGCAAGGACCCGAACGGAAATAGCGTTAGAACGTTGCGATATCCTACAAACGCAACTCGATCAGAACGCAGCAGAACCTGAGGCCGAGCCCGAGGCAGAGCCTGAAGTAGAACCCGAAGTAGAACCTGAAGAAGATCCCGAAGAGGAGCCTGAGGAAGATCCCGAGGAAGATCCCGAGGAGGAACCCGAAGAAGAACCGGAGGAGGAACCGGCTGAGGAGGAGGCACATTCAGAGGTGTCCTCAGATGACGACATCTAGTGATGATGACACTTAGATGGAGGGGTTGTCTCCATCCAAACTATTATTTTTCTACGATTTTAAGGATTGATTGGAAATACTTTGTAGCGAATACAATGGTTTTAATCAAAAATTTTTATTTAGACTAATATGTGGTTGTGATGTGATTTTTTTTTTTTCTTCTTACCTACCTTTTATTACATGTATGGTGTGTTGTATATGAAAGAAAAATTCATGTTTAACATTTTATACTGTGATTCTAGGAAATGGCCGGAAGAAACGCTGGACGAGGACGAGGTAACATCAGCATGACTGCAGCTGAACTCCAAACCTTGCTGAATGACCATGTTGCTGCCGCTTTAGCTGCACACAATCAGAATCAAACAGGAGGTCCAAATGGAACGTGTACCTTCAAGAACTACTTAGACTGCAAGCCCAGTACGTTTAAGGGCACTGAGGGAGCTATAGGCTTCCTGCGTTGGGCTGAGAAGGCCGAGTCGGCCTTTGAGATGTGTAACTGTCCCCATGCCAATAGGGTCAAGTTTGCTGCTGGGACACTCGAGGATTCCGCCCTCACTTGGTGGAATTCGAACGTCCAGATCCTTGGCTTGGAACTGGCAAACGCGATGAACTGGGAGGAGTTCAAAAACATGATGCGAGAGGAATACTGTCCGAGGGAAGAAATTTCGAAGTTAGAGTCGGAGTTTTGGTCATTGAAAATGGTGGGTTCAGAGATTGAAGCCTACACCACTCGTTCGCACGAGTTGGCAGTGATGTGTCCGCGGATGGTGGATCCGCCGAGCAAAAGAATAGAGATGTACATTGATGGGTTGGCACCACAGATTCAGGGTATGGTGACGTCTTCCAGACCAGCCACGATCCAACAAGCGATCCGTTTGGCTCACAAACTAACGGATCAGGCTGTGACCCAGGGTGCGTTACCACCAAGGGGTTCGACTGTAAAAGCCCGTGACAACCCGAATAATGACCATGCCAGCAACAGCAACAACAGCAACCCGAACAGCGGGAAAAGAAAGTTTGACAACACCAGATCTTCATCCTCAAACCTCCCACCGCAACACTACCGGAAGCCCGAATTTACTCGGAGTTTCAACACTCAGAATCACAACAACAACAACAACAACAACAACGGTAACGGGCAGGTTTCGAGCGGGTATGCTGGGAAACATCCAAAGTGCAATAGGTGCAACTTTCACCATGTTGGGCAGTGTGACCGTGTCAAGTGTCAAAGATGCGGAAAGATAGGTCACCAAGCGAAGGATTGTAGAGTTGACCTTGTGGCGAAGGGTGCTCCTAAGCCACCGATGATGACTAAGGGATGTTATGAATGTGGACAGGAAGGTCATTTCCGGAAGGACTGCCCCAAGCTGAAACAGAACGACAATAACGGGGGTAATGGGAGTGGCAGTAACGGTGGAGGAAATGGTAAAGGAAGAGCGTTTGTGATTGGATCAGGTCAAGCCCGCAGAGATCCGCATGTGGTGTCTGGTAAGTTCCCTGTAAACGATTGTTTTGCTTCTGTTTTGTTTGACACTGGAGCTGATAGGAGTTTTGTGTCAAAGGCCTTTAGCCAACTTTTAAACCTTACTCCAACCCCGTTAGACGCTAAGTTTCCTGTTGAATTAGCTAACGGTAAGACTGTAATAACAACTCATATACTTGCGGGATGTAAGTTGAAATTGTCAGGTCATGTCTTTGACATCGACCTTATTCCTTTTACGCTTAGTAGTTTCGATGTCGTTGTCGGCATGGACTGGTTATCTGAGAACCGAGCGGAGATTATATGTCATGATAAGATCGTCCATATTACCACCCCTTCAGGCGAGATCATTTCGGTCCGAGGCGAGAGAAGCGGCATGACCACCAGCATCATTACCATTATGAAGGCACAGAAGTATTTAAGAAAGGGTCATCCGGCAATTCTGGCGCAGATTGTTGAGAAACTTGTGGAGGAGAAACGAATTGAAGACATTCCGGTTGTGCGAGACTTTCCAGAAGTCTTCCCGGAGGATTTGCCCGGACTCCCTCCTATTCGTCAAGTCGAATTTCAAATCGAGTTGACACCCGGTGCAGCACCCATAGCACGAGCCCCGTATCGGCTCGCACCGGCGGAACTTCAGGAGTTGTCCACTCAGTTGCAAGATTTGTTGGATAAGGGTTTTATCCGACCTAGCTCATCGCCATGGGGAGCCCCTGTCTTGTTTGTCCGAAAGAAAGACGGGACTTTCCGGATGTGCATCGACTACCGGGAATTGAACAAGGTGACGGTCAAGAACCGTTATCCTTTACCCCGAATTGATGATTTGTTCGACCAGCTTCAGGGATCGAGTTACTACTCGAAGATCGATTTACGATCCGGTTATCACCAGCTGAGAGTGGGCGAAGAAGATATTTCAAAGACGGCTTTCAGAACACGGTATGGTCACTACGAGTTTTCGGTTATGCCTTTTGGCCTAACCAACGCACCAGCCGTATTTATGGATCTCATGAATCGAGTATGCAAGGCGTACCTCGACAAGTTCGTGATTGTTTTCATCGATGATATTCTCGTCTACTCCAAGAACGAGACTGACCACGACGAACACTTAAGGATAATTCTGGAACTGCTGAAGAAGGAACAACTGTATGCTAAACTCTCGAAATGTGAATTTTGGCTTCGAGAGGTTCACTTTTTAGGACATGTGATAAACGAGAATGGTATCCATGTCGATCCCGGTAAGGTAGAGGCCATCAAAAACTGGGAAGCACCTAAGACTCCGACTGAGGTGCGACAATTCCTAGGACTGGCCGGCTACTACCGGCGTTTCATCGAGGGATTTTCAAAGATTGCTCAACCCCTAACCGCTTTGACTCACAAGGGCACTAAGTACAACTGGGGTGACGCGCAAGAATCCGCTTTTCAACTGTTGAAAACCAAGCTTTGTAGCGCCCCTATTTTAGCCCTCCCCGAGGGAACGGAAAATTTTGAGGTACACTGTGACGCATCTATACAAGGTCTCGGTTGTGTGCTGATGCAACTTGAGAAAGTTATAGCCTACGCCTCTAGACAACTACGGGTTCACGAGAAGAACTACACGACCCATGATTTGGAACTCGGAGCTGTAGTGTTTGCTCTTAAGATATGGAGGCATTACTTGTACGGTACCAAGTTTACCATTTACACCGACCACAAGAGTCTCCAACATATCTACGATCAGAAAGAGCTGAACATGCGACAGCGTCGTTGGGTCGAGCTGCTTAAAGACTATGATTGTGCCATCAAGTACCACCCTGGCAAGGCCAATGTGGTGGCCGACGCCCTTAGCAGAAAAGAAACAGATAAACCCAGACGGGTGAGAGCATTGCAACTCACGATTCATGCCAGCTTACCCGATCAGATTCGCGATGCGCAACTGGAAGCTTTGAAAGATGATAATCTCCCATCGGAACTCATGCGGGGCATGAGCAAGCAACTTGAAACCAGGTCGGACGGGGTCCGATATTTTGAGAACCGGATTTGGGTTCCACGATACGGAGAGTTGAGAACTCTAGTGATGGACGAAGCTCACAAGTCCCGATATTCTATCCACCCCGGCTCAGATAAAATGTATCATGATTTAAAGGAACTTTACTGGTGGCCGAACATGAAAGCCGACATTGCAACCTACGTGAGCAAATGTTTGACTTGTGCCAGAGTCAAGATAGAATACCAGAAACCATCTGGTCTACTGCAACAGCCGGAACTCCCAATGTGGAAATGGGAACAAATCTCAATGGACTTTATTACGGGTTTGCCTAAGACACCGACGGGATGCGATACCATCTGGGTGATCGTTGACCGGTTGACTAAATCGGCACATTTTCTAGCGATTAAGGAAACAGACAAAATGGAAAGACTGACTCGTGTCTACATGAAGGAAGTAGTGTCGAGACACGGAGTGCCTGTCTCCATCATTTCCGACCGAGATTCTCGTTTTACCTCACACTTTTGGAAGTCGCTGCAAAGCGCACTGGGCACACGTCTCGATATGAGTACCGCATACCATCCTCAGACAGATGGGCAGAGTGAACGGACTATCCAGACCCTGGAGGATATGTTGCGTGCATGCGTCTTAGATTTCGGAAAAAGTTGGGAACCCCATTTACCCTTGGTAGAGTTTTCGTATAATAACAGCTACCACGCAAGCATTAAGGCAGCGCCGTTTGAAGCGCTGTACGGACGGAAGTGTCGATCACCACTCTGCTGGGCAGAGGTGGGTGATAGCCAAATCACTGGTCCGGAACTGGTACTCGAAACTTCGGAAAAGATTGTTCAAATCCGAAATCGCATGGCAGCAGCACGTGATCGACAAAAGAGTTACGCCGACAAGCGCCGAAAACCTCTCGAATTTCAAGTAAACGATCGAGTGCTACTCAAAGTCTCACCTTGGAAAGGTGTGGTTCGCTTTGGTAAGCGAAACAAACTTAACCCGCGATATGTTGGTCCGTACCGGATAACTGAGCGCATTGGTCCGGTGGCGTACCGACTGGATCTACCAACAGAACTCGGTGGCGTACACGATGTATTCCACGTATCAAATTTGAAGAAATGCCTATCTGATGAAACCCAAGTAGTCCCTTTGGAGGAACTACAAGTTGATGAACAGTTACGGTTCATTGAGGAACCCGTCGAGGTTTTGGATTGGGAAACCAAAACGCTCAAACACAGCAAAATTCCAATCGTTAAGGTTCGTTGGAACTCGAGACGTGGACCGGAGTTCACGTGGGAACGCGAGGATCAAATGATGAAAAAGTATCCTCACCTTTTTGAAGGGCTAACCAAACACCGGAAACCGCGAAACCCGGCAAACCGTCAAACATCACCGGAGGTATGAACTAAATTTCGGGACGAAATTTCTTTCTACTAGGGGATGATATGACAAACTGAAAATTTTTCTTACTTTTTCAGGCTCTCATCACGACTTGACTCAATTTTCGGGACGAAAATTCTTTAACATGGGAATGATGTGACAATCGTCAATTTCAGGTTAACCTCGTTAACTCAACTCCGTCAATTCAAACTTTAAGATCGTTGAATCTTTAACGCACACTTCATTACATTTAAACTAGGGTTTAAATGACGCTTAACACTTACTACATGTGTAGTCTTTCGGGATTTGCACCGAAACGCAAACGAGTTAACGCAAACGATTGACAAATAAACGACAAACGTCAAGACACTAATTATATGATTATTATGTGTTAGGATTATGTGCTATGTGATAATAGTATGGTCATGTTATCTTATTGTTCAAGTATGATGGAATATTCTAGAGAAAAACAACAATTGGAAGTTTAGGGACTAGAATGTAACTTGTTTGCTTATAAATATAACTTAAACTCTAAACCCTAGCTATTATTATTATCACCAAAAACCCGATCGGCCCCCTTGCTCCTCCCTATCCACGGCTGCCGTCCACCTCCATACACACAACCACCATCAATTCAAGCCCTTGATCCAAGAACTAGGTGCTAGGAAGGTATACTTGATCACCTCTTACCTCCTTGTTGTGTAATTTTTTATGTTTGATGGGTTGTAGGAAAACCCTAATTTGGCCGATTCTTGTATATATATGATTATTATGATTCTTGTTAATTGGATAATAGATTGATAACTAGTTTGATAGTATTGCATGTTAATTATTGTGTCCTTGATTGGGAGTGTAAATAAAACCCTAAGCTTGTATGTATGTGGGATTGATATGCATGGATAGTAATTATAGTATCTAGAGGGTTGTATGGATGCATGATAGCTCATAGGTTGTGATTATGTTGAGTTTTGATGTGAACAGATTCTGGACAGAATGTATATACGATGTTTAACTGACTGTAACGAAGTGTAAACGTGAAAATTGATTGAGATTGTGATTACTGCAGTAAACTAGGTTGAGTCTAGTTTCTATGAAGTATAAATTCGTAATTTTTGGATAAGTGGAAGTATACTTTTATGATTTTACAAAAACGTGATGCAAAGCTGAGCTGTTAGACCTGCTGTTAGGCTATGTTGTAAATGTTATATCTCATGAACCACGAGACCAATTGGGTTGGTTCCACTTCTGGAAGTTGACTCACTGAGTTAGGAACCAAACCCAAGTGGTCTTGCATTTATTGGATTTTTCGTTTAACGGGAATTGCAAATAACATTCTGATGTGCATGAATCTGGCTGATATAAGTTAGCTGTAATGTTTTGATCATTGTGAGCAATCTATATGGAATAAAAATAAGATAAAATATGTTCTGGAAACCTAAGACATGTATGTTTCTGTGGTAATTTTTGGTGAATTAATTGAGACATTATAATCGGTGAACTAGTACAATCTTTCAAGTAGAAATTCTGTCATGACGAAACTAGCTGCTGAGTTGTATAGGAATGCATGAAATATGGTAGTTTCTATATAATTGTTGTAATTTTGACCAAAATACCCTTGCGGGGAAATAGTTGCTAGTTGATTTCCATGAATTGACCAAATTACCCTTGCGGGAAATATTGGTTAGTTAGTCTTTGTTTGTTGACCAAATTGCCCTTACGGGAATTATTGCTAGTAAGTAGGTTATTAACACATGACACGGAAGTAATTGCTCACTCATATGTCGTATCACGATTGTACTTGTAGAGTCACACACAATACACAAACGAAACATGTTACGTGCATAGGTATTATGTGCCGAGTCTAGAGACTCGTTAAACGTTCCGATACTTAGAAAATCTCCTTGTTGTTTTAGAACGCTAGAGAGTTTTCTACGACGCGCATCACTCGGTGATCTAGATCGGATATTCTTCGCAAACAGTGAGTTCACTTTACCCCACTCTTAAACTGCTTTCAAACGTTTTCACTTGGGGGAGATAACATACTCCGATAAACATATTTTCTGAGATAAACGCATATGAAAGATTTTGTTATAAATTATATATCACTTGTAAAGGCTAAGCGGCATTTGTAACAACTTGAAGTCCCACACATCGGACCGGTTAATATTTGGAATAGCGAGTCACTTTTGGGTAGTACTACTGGGTTTGACAAACCCCACCCGACGTTATAGCTCAACTGGAGGTTGAGTGGGTGTAAATTTGGGCTAACACATACCATGGTCTGGAGGACCTGGTGACGGGCACTTGATAAACAGTCAGCTTCGGTCGCGAACCACTTAGCAATACTTGTTGTATAGATTAGCTACCTATCGATATATAATTTAACATAACACTATCTGGTAATGCAACATTTAAACGTCGTAACGAGGTTACGCAATACTTAAACGTTGTAACGTGGTTACACACTCAAACGCCGTAACGAGGTTACGCAACATTTAAACGTCGTAACGAGGTTACGCAAAACGCTAAACAATTTATCTTATCTTACTTGTGAACTCACCAACCTTGTGTTGACACTTTTAGTATGTTATTCTCAGGTAGCCGAGGCGGGCGCGCGGTTTAGGAGCATGCATTATTGAAAACACTTTTATTCTGCAAATTTAAACTTAAACAGTTACTTTTGGTTTTTAAGTCGTCCTGCGTGACGCAACTTTTGAATTAAGGTTTTACGCTTCCGCATTTACTTTCATTTAAACGTTTTTCTTTGGTTTGGTTATAACTAATGATTCCGATCCTGCCAGTTCACACCCTCTGACGGTAAAACTCCGTTAGTGGATTTTGAGGGTGTGACAAAAAATATATTTTTATATATATTTAAACGATTATTGTTATAGTATAGCTCAGTTCATATTTATACATATTTAAACTAATTATTTATAAATTGGATTAGATGTTAGTTATGGATAGTATAAAGGTGACTTATAAAATATAAAAGTAATTCTAATATTAATCTTTGCAATAATAATTATTATTGAAATCCATCGATCGATTAATAAACATTCTAATCATGAATCATAACTTAAATCACATCAAAATCTAAATTTGTTAAATCATGTTGTATCTTTATAATTAATCTTATTACCATTATTTAACTACGAATCCTTGACGGTATATCCCGAAGGGTTTATGTAGGTTCCCAGCCGGATCTACACGAGATATCGCGTACTACGCAGGTGCGGAATCCCTACGTAAGACGTTACGAGTATAGAAAACAATACGATTAACACACGATACGATAATCAAACACGTTATATACCAACCTTAAACACGGGATACGAAGATCACTTGATTACAGACTCTCTCTCTCGAATACTCTCTAGAAAACTGTGTGTTAGTTCGTTATGAAATAAGCCGTAACCTAAACCTTATATAGACACGACAACTTCGCCTGGCATGTTCAGGCGAAGTTGTCACTAACTTCGCTTGTCTAACAAGTTCGCCCATATCAGCGAACTTGTTAGCAACTTCGCTTATACAAAATATAAAACATTACAAACGCGATTACAGACACTAGACACTGAACTACTGACATCATGCACCAACAGACTCCCCCTTGGCAGTAGCTTCATCTCCTTAGCTTCAAACACGTGTCTTGTAATCTTCAACCTTGTATCTTCACGCATGCACTCCTTCTCGAACACAAACAGAGACAACTCTTTGATATTTCCTCGCTTCATCTTTCCAAGCAGGAATATAAAAGATTTTCTTCTCATTGAGCACCTGCAGATCAGCTTGCGATAAGTTTACCAAATGCATCGGATCGTACACTCTAAGCAGCTCTTGTTCATCTTCGTCTTCCATCACCGCCTCAGCTGTCTCACAATCTACAAACCACCACTTCAGGTCTTTAAGCACATCCTTGGGCATTAGCTTCATCGGTACTTCTTTCAAACACCGGATCGGTTTATACTTCATGACCATCCAAGGCTTTCCATCAGCTCTCAAACCTCTATCCTTGTCTTCAACAAGTTTTCCCTTTTGTGGTTTTAACAGCTCAAATTTCTTCTCTTTTATACTTTCTTTCCATACAATTTCCCCAATGACTCTAGCCATATTATCGTCACTTCTGTTTATCAATCCCAATCTGGCTAAGTCTTTCACTTCACATTCTGGCAGTGTATTCAACGATCTTAACATCCTTCTAAAATACTGAACACGGTCATACCTTTTAATCACGAAGAGCCTCAACTGCTCATCATAGATCCAGCAAATAATCCCTTTCTTCGCTTCAGCATAGCCTTTATTGTTGTAACTCTTCTTAAACATTGTAGGGACCTCCGGTTTCTTCGTTTTGACGAACCACTGAGCGTAGCCTTCTTTCCATCTAGGCTGCTCTTCCCATTCAGACTCATCACTTGCCATCTCTTTACTCATATCGGCTTTCTCAACATCTGGAATGTCATGCTCCGCATTCTCTTCTACTATCTCTCCCTCTTCAATCTCATAATCAATCACAATATCTTCTCCAATCTTCTCTATCACATCACTCGGTAATACATCATCATCACCAACCAAACCATCATCCATCTCCTCTACGTCCACCACCACCACATCATCACCACCAGCTGCAGTTGTCGACTCCCCCTGAGTTGTGGAAGTTCCAAGAGCTTGAGTAGTTCTTGGTAGCTCACCACCTGCATCTTTCGACGCATTGGGATCATCGTCTCTATCATTCCTTCTCTTGGTCCTCAACTCATCGCCTTTACAGCTCGTCTCCCCCTGAGATGCCAAGAACTCCTTCAGAGCATCTATGATCTTTCCATGTTCTACCAGCAGGGACGACTGCATCTGATTCTCTGCAACTAGGCATTGAATAGCCTGGGTCTGGATAAGATTCACCCTTGATTGTTCTGCCACGACCCGTTCAAGTGCTGCTATTCGTTCTGAGTCTGAGAGGGTTGCATCGAAATCGGACATCATATGTGATATGTCTTGAGTGTACTGAGGAAGGATTTCCGATGTCACCGGGACCTCAGAAGTAGAAGTAGACGTAACCGCAGGTGGTGTCGTTATTGATAACCCTGCAGTGGCCACAACAGTCGAATCTATAAATTGTGCCACGACCTCCGATGGAGTAACAGTTGGAGGCGGCAATGAAACGATCTCAGGAGTCGAAAGTTGGAAAGTAGTGGGTGGGAGGCCAAATGTAGACGAGGTAGCCACCACGGGAACACCCGTAGCGCTTGGCCTTGTAACCTGTAGTGATGAGGGAACCATTGTCATACCGGATAGTGCTGGTGGAGTGAAATGTACCACCCTAGAGCTCTCACCGGCTCCTGATCCTGCACATATCCGTTCCCTTCTTGACCTCCGGATTAACTGTTGTACCTCTTCTCATAGTCTGACTCGTCATCATCATCTGTTCTCTTTCTTTTCCCATGTAGTCTTTCTCGAGTCACCATAATCCTTCTGGCCTCTGCCACTTCATCATCAGAATCTGAGCCAGCTACCGTTGTAGCTGCCCTAGTAACGTTCACAGTCGACGCACGTTCAACCGGGACCTGAACGTTCTCCTCTGGATCCACCCGATCCATATCAAAGAAGCCTTGACCACCAAATTCTGCGTCAAGGTCCACATTCTCCTCCGGTGACACAACAGGAGCAGCAGGTATAGCTTGAGGTGCTCCTGCCTGTTGTGGTGCCGGGTCTCTAAACTCATCCCCACGAGCAGGCACATACCCCGGGTTGATTAAGTACCCAAAGAGTGGAGTATGGCGAGGACGAAGCTCAGGTTTGCTCCTCGCACTGGAGGATCTGCATTGGGCGAAGATCCGTTTCTTCACACTCTCAACATATCGGATCGGACGGCGCTGAGGAAGAGTTGGAGCAACATGATTCAAGATCATTTGTAGGAATCTTGGATACATGATGAATCGCTCACGCGCCATCGCTCTTCGTTGACGATCAATCTCATAAAAGACCATCTGACTAAAGCTGAATCGCTTGTTGTAAGTCAGAGCAGTCATCGCTGACTGCATGGTCGCGCCCATGCCATCAGTGCCCGCCTTTCTCCCTGACATGCATACTATCATAACATGCATGAGAAAGCGCCACTGGTCAAGCACAAATCCCTTCCTTCTCTGCGAATCCCCCAAGGGACCAGAATAACCCATCCTCAAAAATGCTCCATCACGGAAAGGAGCTACAAACTCTGTCGGGTCATCCCTTGTTTCATTTCCAAACCGCAGAGCCGCCCGGATATGTTCATAAGAGAACTGAACAATCTGATTGTTTATTGTTGCGCGCATCACCGGGGGTTCGACTCTACAGTTGTATTCCACGGTCTGCCAGAAATCCTCAATGTTGGGCAAGGATATCGGCAGAGTTGTTGTAATGGCGTGGAATATCCTCGAGCGTAACAGAAATGTGATGATTTCGCGGAAATCATCAACTCCGCTCGCCTCCGGGTCTAAGGTGATATACATGTTGTGACCCGGGAAGAACTGTCTTTGTTGATCACCTCCGTCATCACCGCCTGCACCACCTGCTCCAGTAACAGCAGCCATATCTGCAACAAACAGGTTAAGATAGATAAACGTTAAAGCGAATCACAAGTTCGCCTATTACCATGAGCGAAGTTGTGATCAATTCTGTATAGGCGAAGTTAAAGGTGAGGCGAAGTTGGGAAACAACTTCGCTTCAACTTTAACTTCGTCTGATAATAGTTATCTAAAATGGTCCAGGCGAAGTTAATGAGAACTTCGCCAAATCACAACATCGCCTCTTAAGATAAACCTCAGGCGAAGTTAAACCTCAGGCGAAGTTACGGATAACTTCGCCTAAACTGTAACTTCGCCGAAATCGAATCGGCAACATATAGGTTTATCGAACGACGTGTAGATGATGAAATTTGAGATCGAGGACTCCGTAACACATGATTTTATGAAGTTTTATACGTTCAGGTATATTACGAACACGTAATAACAGGTTTGAAATTGAGTGTTTAAGGTTCGAATGATCGAGGTCGTTAATCGAGTCTAAACGACCGATGTTTAACCTCAAAAGACAGAGATTATATGATAAAAGAACCCTACACACCTTTAATCGACAATGAAATCGAGAAAGAAACACAGATTGATTGATGAAATAGAATCGATAAGTTCGCCTAGGTTGACAGAAGATAAGTTCGCTGATTTTGAAATAATGATCAAGTCTGACCTTAAAACTTCCTTATATAGGGCCACAGATGTATCGGCGAAGTTGTGGATAACTTCGCCTATCAGGCGAAGTTATGCCGAACTTCGCTGATATTAAAATTTTTCAAAACAAACCCCATAATTTGAACAATTTGCAATTAAGTTTTAAAACATCCTTTAAAGCGTTAAATGAAACGATCAAGACCAAGTAACCAGGTATAAAATCAAACAATTACAAAAGTAACAAAAAATTGAAAAATTAAAGTACACGGGATCAAATTTCAGTCTCGACAGGGACTACCATGTTTTAGAAAAGATCCGAACAGGAATCATACTAATTTCGTGACTGTCACACAGATCCGTGTTCAGCTGTATTATGACAAAAAGAAACAGGTTGTAAGCAGGTAATCTACTTAAAATGGTTTTCATTGTTTCTGTGATACGAGTTAG
The DNA here is from genome assembly GCF_021521415.1 of Bidens hawaiensis. Taxonomy (NCBI): domain Eukaryota; kingdom Viridiplantae; phylum Streptophyta; class Magnoliopsida; order Asterales; family Asteraceae; genus Bidens; species Bidens hawaiensis. Next base: position 78,158 of record NW_027498756.1, on the reverse strand, counting down.
GTTCAATTAAGCTCAAAACTTAAGTGGGCAACAACTCAGAGATTATGATGCCTCCTATCTATTCTCAAGGCGTATTTGGCTTTCCCCAAGTCACCCCGAATTGACCTCGACCCGTAGTGTCTGATTAAGTAGTAATTACTCTTCGATCTTAGACTCTGCTTCCCATTCACCTTCTTGTGTCTTGATTGATAATCATTATCATTATGAACTCTAAATTTTTTTTTTTTTTTTTTTTTTTTTATCTAACATGTATATACACAACTTCAAGTAGAAAATAACTGCAAATCCCGAATCTGGATCACTGCAGTGTCTTGACACGCTATCTTCACGGGAATCAGAACACTCACGGGCTCGTGTATAACTGGGTAATAGCTTTTCTGCCTATCATTCGGAAAGATATGTATGAAGACAAGCACAACTCTTAAGGAGTTTCCACAAAAAATCGAGTAGATTTAGTTAGTATCACTTCTACTTTTACGCACCATAAAAAGCTACCATGACATACAATGACTGTTCTAAAGACTTTTAAGCCTAATAACTTCACTAGTTAAGCACACAGAATCAGTATATCTATCACTTTCCAAGGTTGGATCAATTTTCTGTTAAACATAGTAAAGTAACTTCTTACGAAGTAGTAGACTTGAAAAATAAAAAAAAAATTTAACTTCTATCGCCCCGACCAAATCAAAGTCTTCAGGTAAACGGCTATCCCGGAGATCCAATGGATCAGCTGGACCGACCACATACTAGTATGTGTCCTTCTAACTAAGTAAGATCGACTAATTTTCAACGAAAGAATGAAAACTCATCATAAACCGCCCCGGTCACTTTCAGTCATCTGGTTAATGGCTATCCTCATATTCTACAAGTAGAAATGAGGACCAAACATATCCGAAGACATGTCCTTCAAACTTAGGCAACCGACATAATTCTAAGCGATAGTGACGTTTTTTTTTTTTTTTTTTTTTCGATAACCACAAACATATGACTTGGTTACTCGGGATTGATCATCCCATTCAGCTCAACAAGGTTTTGAAATCTAGTTTTGTCAAACGCTTTCGTGAATAAGTCAGAGAAATTATCTAACATGTCAACCTTTTCGAGCTCAACCAGCTTCTTCTCAGCACAATCCCGTATAAAATGATGACGTATGTCAATATGTTTAGTTTTACTGTGCTTCACGGGATTGTTAGTTACTGAGATAGCAGCAGTGTTATCAATGCAAATAGGAGTGAGTGAGAAATTTAGACCATAATCGCGCAACTGTTGTTCAATCCAAAGAACCTGGGAGCAGCAGTTGGATGCTGCCATGTATTCTGCTTCACAGGTTGAAATTGTGACTGAGGTCTGCTTCTTGCATTGCCACGACACCAGTCTGCCACCAAGAAACTGACATCCACCAGTTGTAGACTTCCGACTCTGATTGCACCTTCCATAATCAGAATCTGTGTAAGCGACTAGCTCCAAGTCTCCACCTCTCGAGTACCACAACCCCAGCTTCGGCTTGCCTTTGAGATACCGCAGTATCCTATTCGCACCCTTCAAATGAGATTCTTTTGGGTTTACCTGAAAGCGTGCACAAAGACAAACAGCAAACATTATATCAAGCCTAGAAGCAGTTAAGTACATTAAAGAACCTATAATAGCCCGATATTGGGTTGGGTCCACGTCTGCATCGTTATCTGAATCAGCACCCAATTTGTGATTGACACAGACCGGAGTATCATATGGAGTGCTGTCCTCCATCTTGAAGCGTTTGAGAACATCATGGACATACTTCGTCTGATGAATGAACATCCCGTCTTTCTTCTGATCAACCTGCAATCCTAAAAAGAAAGTTAGTTCACCCATAGCACTCATTTCAAATCTCTTCTTCATGACGGCCTCAAACTCCTGACACATGGCGACCTTTGATGCAGCAAAGATAATGTCGTCCACGTAGACTTGCACCAGTAGGAAGTCGCTACCCTTTCTCTTGAAGAACAGTGTGCTATCAATCTTACCTCTTTCAAACTCATTCTCAAGCAAGTAATCAGATAACGTTGAGTACCAGGCACGAGGTGCCTGATGTAGTCCATACAGCGCTTTACTTAGCTTGTACACGTGATCGGGAAAGACAGGGTCAGGAAAACCCGGAGGTTGCTCAACGTACACAACCTCATCGACTTTACCATTTAGGAACGCGCTCTTCACATCCAACTGAAAAACCTTCATCTCCTTATGAGCAGAAAATGCCAAAAACAAACGGATGGCTTCCAATCTTGCTACAGGAGCAAATACTTCATTGTAATCAGTCCCCTCTTGCTGATTAAAGCCTTTAACAACCAGCCTCGCCTTATTCCTGATAACAACCCCTTTCTCATCTCTCTTACATTTGAAGACCCACTTCGTGCCTATCGCATGCACATTCTTCGTTTTTTCAACCAAATTCCATACTTCCATTTTCTTAAACTGAGCTAACTCTTCTTGCATGGCTTCGACCCACGAGCTGTCCTTAAGAGCCATTTGATAGTTCTTTGGTTCAATCTGGCTGATAAAGCAGGTGTACAAGCACTCGTTGATTATGCCTGATTCTTTAATGCTTGTGTAAACACAGGTGTGCTCATTCAAGCTTTGTCTTGTTTGTACACCGGCGGACAGATCACCTATCACATTCTCCAAAGGATGATCTTTGTGAATTCTCGTAGTCGGAACCGAACTGACATTCAGATTATCTTCCAAGTTCGAAGATAGCTCATCAATGGGTGATTAATGTTGAGAGTGAAACGGATTGATGAATTCCTCTTCAGTAAAGGCAGCAGGGGTATTGACAGCATTTGACGAGGAAGGCTGACATTCATCATACTGTGGTCTTTGCACCAAAGTGTCTTCCTCATCGCATATCATCTTCGTAGCAATTCGTTCCTCATCTTCTGCAAAAACCAAATAAGGCATGTTAAAAGATTTAAAAAGTCTATCATAGTCAAAAACCCCAGCGGGTCCCGTGCTTGGTTTTGGTGATTTGTAACTTGTGATATCAGTGTTACACACCACCTCAACCTTGCTGGTCGATGTATTAAAGACCCGTCTTTTGGGAATCCCAACAACGTATCCGACTAAGATTCCTTCGTCGGCTACTTCACCAAATTTAGAATTGGTCTTTAATATCGAACACGGGGACCCAAATGGTTCAAGACCACTCAAGTTGGGCTTTCTCCCATGCATTAGTTCATAACAGGTTTTATTTAATATTTTAACAGTTAACACTCTATTAAGGATATAACAGGCTGTTGCAACAGCTTCAACCCAAAACACCACAGGAAGTTGCGAATCAGCCAGCATGGTTCTGGCTCCTTCAATTAAAGTTCTGTTCTTCCTCTCAGCCACTCCATTTTGTTGCGGAGTATACGGTGCGCTGTATTGGTGTTCAATCCCCTTCTGTAGGCAGAAGATCTCCATCTGATAGTTCTTGAACTCAGTCCCATTGTCACTCCTGATGTATTTAACTCTTTTTCCCATAATGTTCTCAACTTTGGTAATCAAATTTATTACCATCTGAACAGTTTCATCCTTCGACTTCAGGAAATATACCCACGAGTATCGAGAGAAATCATCAGTAATCACCAAGCAGTACGATGTTCCCCCTAGACTTTTTACATTCACTGGACCAAAGAGATCCATGTGAAGTAGGTCTAGGGTACTGACAATTGAGTTCACCTTCTTGGTGTGATGGGATTTCTTGTGTTGCTTTCCCTTCTTGCATGATAAGCATTTGTCTTCGAAGTTGAAATTCTTCAAGGGAACCCCCAACACAAGCCCATTTTTGACAAGGTAGTTCATCTTACGAAGATGAATGTGCCCCATTCTCCTATGCCATAATTTTGACTCTGATTCAGTCGCTTTCGACAAAAGACACGATTCTTCAGTGGCCATTTCAGTAGACCTCATATCCATGATATACGTATTCTTCACTCTTGGAGCCTTCATAACAATCCAGTCCTCTGGTATCTTAAAACCAGGATACAACACTATCGCCCCATTCTTCGTGAAATGCACGGTATAATCCTTGTCACAGATCTGCGAAACACTCAGCAGATTGTGCTTCAGTTGTTCAACAAAGTTAACTTTCTCTAGCGTCATCTTCCCGTTAGTTACAGTACCAATTCCTGTGATCTTTCCACCGCTCTCTCCTGCGAAACTCACCCTACCACCTTGAACAGGTTTCCAGTCTTGTAACAATTTCTTGTTACCCGTCATGTGCCGGGAACAGCCGCTATCCACAACCCATTGATTGTTGGCAGCCCTGTTCAACTGTTCCTGCACGATTAAAGCAGAGAGTTAAAATCTGGGGACCCAAGACCGATTGGTCTTGGGTCAATACATCCCGTACCTTGGCTGTCCAAAGTTAGTATCATAATCATTTCTGTGAGTCCTAACAGGATACCTTCTTGTGGATTATCTATGAGGCCATCCAAACCTTCTAGAATTAAGAGAAATATTACTTATGGTTTGATTGTTAGCAGTGAAAAACTGAGATCTATTTCTTTGAAAACTTGGATTAGTCCATTTTCTGATATTCGATGGGTTTTCAGTTTTATCATTAAATTGATTACTGTTAGCTCTTTTCTCAGATTTTAAAGGCCTTACACCTCTGAATTTTTGCTTCAGAGGGCAATCAGCAACAAGATGTCCTTGTTGATTACATCTAAAACAACACCTGTTTTCAACTTTCTTATCAAAAGTTGTCTTAGATGTTGAGGCTGTATTACTGCCCGTTTGTCTCACATATGGTGGGACATACGGGTTTAGTGGAGACTTCTTTTCAGATGTTTTCTTTTTCTCTCCACTTTTTGGTAACACTTCTTCTTGATTTGTCTCACTCGACTCAGAAGACTTGTCCGAGTTAGATGAGACAGGACTCGGAGCAGAAATCTTAACACTTGCAACAGGCTTACTAACTTCTGGTTCTTTAATCGTTACTTTAACCGGAACTGTCTGACCATAGTCAACATCGACAGATTTCTGATTACTAGGGTCAAAAGTGTAATTATGATTGAAAGGTGGTGGAACTTCATGATAACCAATTCCTCCCCTTTTTGTAGAACCTTGATCACTAACGAGGTGATCAAGTATAGCGGAGGAATTTCTGAATTGTTCAAGTTTCCTGTTAAGTTCCACCACTTTTACCTGGTGATCAGCTATCTGTTTTTCCCTCTAAGCTATTAGTTTGGTTTTCTCTTCTAGAACTTCATAGCTAAGATCAATCACTTTAATTTTTTCAGCAAGCTTTGCATTAAGACTTTTAATATCTGTTTCACTAGCTTTAATTTTTACTTTGTAACTATTTTCTCTAGCTTTAGTGAAATGATGATCTTCTTTTAAAGTTTTATATTGCGCATCCAAACTAACAAACTGATCAGTTAGAGTTGTCAGTTGTTCAGACAGATGTTCACACTTAGTACAAGGGAGTTCGGTACTTACCTCGGAGAGCTGGTCTGCTACATCTGCCATGTAGGCTTCATTTTCGCCAGTTCCCTTCTCACTATCTGCATTTTCGATGTTTGCCAAGTTGGCCTGTTCAAATACTTCTTCAACATGCAGATTCCAGTTGTACTCCTCGTTCTGTCTGGAAATCATGGCTCTATAGTCATTACCACTACCACTTTGCTGTGTAGATCTATTCTGACTGCGTTCTACACGTTCATTCTTGCATTCTTTTGCAAAGTGGCCATTCTGCTGACAGTTGTAGCAGCGAACCTTCGTCTTATCAAACCCTGGCCTCTCACCGACAAACTTCCTGCCAGTCTTCTTCATGAACCTCTTTACCCTTCTCACTATCATGGCCATCTGCCACTGCAGATCCATCTCCTCTAGATCATCAGCATCGATCTGGTCATAGTCTTCATCCAAAACTGCAGGATCAACGATCTTACCCTGAATGTAGTTCTCATACGAAGCAATAAAAGATGCATAGAGAGCAAACTGCTGTTCAGCAGATCTGACACTCATGGGCATCTTCGAGTAGTTGTTGTTTGAAACACTTGGGGAATAACTACTCTTGGTCGCTTGAGGTTGAGAAGCATTTGACCCTCCAGCTACATAGCACACATCACCGTTCATGTTGAGAGATACATGTCCCTCATGTGTTGAGCTCGCGCCTGACTCTCCCTTAGAGTAATAAGCAGATGATTCTGTTTTCGAACTTGATCCTGAGTTAACCTTTGCCCCATACATACCCGGATCTTGAACCTGATTGGTAGGTGTCTCCTTTCGTACCATGTTCAGTTCAAACGTTCTTAGCTTGTTAACTGCTGTCTCAAGGTCATAGTCAGCAAAGTCTTTATCTTCTCTCATCAACACTGTATACATCTCCCATTTTGGTGGGAGAGCATCAAGAAGCTTCTCAACAATCTCATCTTCTTTGTATGCAATTGAATAGTTGCTGAGTTCAGTCATCAGATGATAATATCTAGTGATGATATCATCAAGTGATTCATTTTTCAGATACTTGAAGACCGAGAATTGGGTTGTTAGAAGTTTAATCTTCGAAGCACGAATTCCCACATTGCCCTCAAAACGGTTTTCAAGAGCTTCCCAAAGCTCTCTAGCAGTCTTATACTTTCTGAAAGTGTGCAGAATCTCTTGTGGAAGAGCCATTGTAATTGCTGCATGAGCTTTGCTTTCGGCTTCATACATTTTCTTCTCTTCATCTTCCATCTCTTTGTACTTCTTGATCTGATCACGACCTTCATACTCAGCAGTAGGTGGAATGTAACCATCTTGTATGCATACCCACATCTTGGCATCTTGATACTTGACATATTGTTCAAAACGATCTTTCCACGCTACATAATCAGTTTTCTTAAGCATCTTGGGTGCCTTTGTAGCCGAACCTGCTTCTACTTCCATCTTTACCAGTTCGGTAATGTTTATCGAAGACATCTTTCTCAAAACTCAAAGAAATCCGAAAATCAAAAATTTTATTTTCAAACAGCACTGTAGGCGAAGTTGTGGATAACTTCGCTTAAAACTTAACTTCGCGTGAATTTGTAACTTCGCTCACTTTCTTAAATTCGCCGGATTGGCGAACTTGAGAATAACTTCGCTTAAGTTGAGCGAACTTGGGAGGTAGGCGAAGTTGTGGGTAACTTCGCTTGAGGTAAGCGAACTTGAAGAGGTAGGCGAAGTTGTGGATAACTTCGCTTAACCTTATATCTTCGCCGAAACCCTACTAACAGTGACGGCAACTTCGCCTGATGAACACGAAGTTTTTGCGGATTAGATTTCTGGGTTTTTCGAGGTTTGTGAAGGTGTTATGGGTTGTTTAAGATTGCCGGAGGCAAGTATAGCACAAAAGCTCAGAAAACTCGTCCCGCGAATAGTCGAACGGAACGATTTCTATACCCGCGTGATAATCCCGAACCACACAATCGAGCAAAAGCTCTGATACCAATTGTAGGTTCCCAGCCGGATCTACACGAGATATCGCGTACTACGTAGGTGCGGAATCCCTACGTAAGACGTTACGAGTATAGAAAACAATACGATTAACACACGATACGATAATCAAACACGTTGTATACCAACCTTAAACACGTGATACGAAGATCACTTGATTACAGACTCTCTCTCTCTCGAATACTCTCTGGAAAACTGTGTGTTAGTTCGTTATGAAATAAGCCGTAACCTAAACCTTATATAGACACGACAACTTCGCCTGGCATGTTCAGGCGAAGTTGTCACTAACTTCGCTTGTCTAACAAGTTCGCCCATATCAGCGAACTTGTTAGCAACTTCGCTTATACAAAACATAAAACATTACAAACGCGATTACAAACACTAGACACTGAACTACTGACATCATGCACCAACAGATTAATTTTCTCATCATCCTCATTTCTATTTCGTTCATTTGATCAGGTGAGTAGTCACTCCCCTTTTAACTCATTTTTAACCGTTTTGGGGACTTATGCGTATTTACAGTATTTATATATTATCTAGTATTTAAACCGCAACTATAATCCTTGTGTGTATATCGGTTTATGCCTAACTTGCTATTTGCTTATTTGCTTTATTTGAACCGCATTCAGAGAGGTCCAACATATTCTCAGTCTAGTATGATCATACGACCGTCGTAGTGGCCGGCGTCCGACCCATTGAATATGGTTTCACCGACACCTCATTTTTGGTAACCAATGACCATTCAAATGGCAATGGTTTAGCCCTTTCTTTATGGTTGATTGTTTGTGTATGTGATATGGTTTAACTGATTATTCTCACAGAAACAGTTTGCATCTTTCTTTATTTATTATTTATTATTACTGTTTCAAAATATATTTTTATATATATTTAAACGATTATTGTTATAGTATAGCTCAGTTCATATTTATACATATTTAAACTAATTATTTATAAATTGGATTAGATGTTAGTTATGGATAGTATAAAGGTGACTTATAAAATATAAAAGTAATTCTAATATAAATCTTTTCAATAATAAATATTATAGAAATCCATCGATCGATTAATAAACATTCTAATCACGAATCATAACTCAAATCACATCAAAATCTTAATTTGTTAAATCATGTTGTATCTTTATAATTAATCTTATTACCATTATTTAACTACGAATCCTTGACGGTATATCCCGAAGGGTTTAATTTTCTCATCATCCTCATTTCTATTTCGTTCATTTGATCAGGTGAGTAATCACTCCCAATTTTAACTAATTTTTTAACCGTTTTGGGGACTTATGCGTATTTACAGTATTTATATATTATCTAGTATTCAAACCACAACTGTTTAATCCTTGTGTGTATATATGTTTATGCCTAACTTGCTATTTGTTTATTTGCTTTATTTGAAACGCATTCAGAGAGGTCCAACATATTCTCAGTCTAGTATGATCATACGATCGTCGTAGTGGCGGGCGTCCGACCCATTAACAATGGTTTCACCGACACCTCATTTTTAGTAACCAATGCCCATTCGCATGGTAACGGTTTAGCCCTTTCTTTATGGTTGATTATTTGTGTATGTGATATGGTTTGACTGATTATTCTCACAGAAACAGTTTGCATCTTTCTTTATTTATTATGTATTATTACTGTTTCAAAATATTTTTTTATATATATTTAAACGATTATTGTTATAGTAAAGCTCAGTTCATATTTATTTATATTTAAACTAATTAGTTATAAATTGGATTAGATGTTAGTTATGAATAGTATAAAGGTGACTTATAAAATATAAAAGTAATTCTAATATAAATCTTTGCAATAATATTTATTATAGAAATCCATCGATAGATTAATAAACATTCTAATCACGAATCATAACTTAAATCACATCAAAACCTTAATTTGTTAAATCATGTTGTATCTTTATAATTAATCTTATTACCATTATTTAACTACGAATCCTTGACGGAATATCCCGAAGGGTTTAATTTTCTCATCATCCTCATTTCTATTTCGTTCATCTGATCAGGTGAGTAGTCACTCCCCTTTTTAACCGTTTTGGGGACTTATGCGTATTTACAGTATTTATATATTATCTAGTATTCAAACCACAATTGTTTAATCCTTGTGTGTATATATGTTTATGCCTAACTTGCTATTTGTTTATTTGCTTTATTTGAAACGTATTCAGAGAGGTCCAACATATTCTCAGTCTAGTATGATCATACGATCGTCGTAGTGGCCGGCGTCCGACCCATTAACAATGGTTTCACCGACACCTCATTTTTAGTAACCAATGCCCATTCGCATGGTAACGGTTTAGCTCTTTCTTTATGGTTGATTGTTTGTGTATGTGATATGGTTTGACTGATTATTCTCACAGAAACAGTTTGCATCTTTCTTTATTTATGATGTATTATTACTGTTTCAAAATATTTTTTTATATATATTTAAACGATTATTGTTATAGTAAAGCTCAGGTCATATTTATTTATATTTAAACTAATTAGTTATAAATTGTATTAGATGTTAGTTATGAATAGTATAAAGGTGACTTATAAAATATAAAAGTAATTCTAATATAAATCTTTGCAATAATATTTATTATAGAAATCCATCGATAGATTAATAAACATTCTAATCACGAATCATAACTTAAATCACATCAAAACCTTAATTTGTTAAATCATGTTGTATCTTTATAATTAATCTTATTACCATTATTTAACTACGAATCCTTGACGGAATATCCCGAAGGGTTTAATTTTCTCATCATCCTCATTTCTATTTCGTTCATCTGATCAGGTGAGTAGTCACTCCCCTTTTTAACCGTTTTGGGGACTTATGCGTATTTACAGTATTTATATATTATCTAGTATTCAAACCACAACTGTTTAATCCTTGTGTGTATATCGGTTTATGCCTAACTTGCTATTTGCTTATTTGCTTTATTTGAACCGCATTCAGAGAGGTCCAACATATTCTCAGTCTAGTATGATCATACGACCGTCGTAGTGGCCGGCGTCCGACCCATTGAATATGGTTTCACCGACACCTCATTTTTGGTAACCAATGACCATTCAAATGGCAATGGTTTAGCCCTTTCTTTATGGTTGATTGTTTGTGTATGTGATATGGTTTAACTGATTAATCTCACAGAAACAGTTTGCATCTTTCTTTATTTATTATTTATTATTACTGTTTCAAAATATATTTTTATATATATTTAAACGATGATTGTTATAGTATAGCTCAGTTCATATTTATACATATTTAAACTAATTATTTATAAATTGGATTAGATGTTAGTTATGGATAGTATAAAGGTGACTTATAAAATATAAAAGTAATTCTAATATAAATCTTTTCAATAATAAATATTATAGAAATCCATCGATCGATTAATAAACATTCTAATCACGAATCATAACTCAAATCACATCAAAATCTTAATTTGTTAAATCATGTTGTATCTTTATAATTAATCTTATTACCATTATTTAACTACGAATCCTTGACGGTATATCCCGAAGGGTTTAATTTTCTCATCATCCTCATTTCTATTTCGTTCATTTGATCAGGTGAGTAATCACTCCCAATTTTAACTAATTTTTTAACCGTTTTGGGGACTTATGCGTATTTACAGTATTTATATATTATCTAGTATTCAAACCACAACTGTTTAATCCTTGTGTGTATATATGTTTATGCCTAACTTGCTATTTGTTTATTTGCTTTATTTGAAACGCATTCAGAGAGGTCCAACATATTCTCAGTCTAGTATGATCATACGATCGTCGTAGTGGCGGGCGTCCGACCCATTAACAATGGTTTCACCGACACCTCATTTTTAGTAACCAATGCCCATTCGCATGGTAACGGTTTAGCCCTTTCTTTATGGTTGATTATTTGTGTATGTGATATGGTTTGACTGATTATTCTCACAGAAACAGTTTGCATCTTTCTTTATTTATTATGTATTATTACTGTTTCAAAATATTTTTTTATATATATTTAAACGATTATTGTTATAGTAAAGCTCAGTTCATATTTATTTATATTTAAACTAATTAGTTATAAATTGGATTAGATGTTAGTTATGAATAGTATAAAGGTGACTTATAAAATATAAAAGTAATTCTAATATAAATCTTTGCAATAATATTTATTATAGAAATCCATCGATAGATTAATAAACATTCTAATCACGAATCATAACTTAAATCACATCAAAACCTTAATTTGTTAAATCATGTTGTATCTTTATAATTAATCTTATTACCATTATTTAACTACGAATCCTTGACGGAATATCCCGAAGGGTTTAATTTTCTCATCATCCTCATTTCTATTTCGTTCATCTGATCAGGTGAGTAGTCACTCCCCTTTTTAACCGTTTTGGGGACTTATGCGTATTTACAGTATTTATATATTATCTAGTATTCAAACCACAATTGTTTAATCCTTGTGTGTATATATGTTTATGCCTAACTTGCTATTTGTTTATTTGCTTTATTTGAAACGTATTCAGAGAGGTCCAACATATTCTCAGTCTAGTATGATCATACGATCGTCGTAGTGGCCGGCGTCCGACCCATTAACAATGGTTTCACCGACACCTCATTTTTAGTAACCAATGCCCATTCGCATGGTAACGGTTTAGCTCTTTCTTTATGGTTGATTGTTTGTGTATGTGATATGGTTTGACTGATTATTCTCACAGAAACAGTTTGCATCTTTCTTTATTTATGATGTATTATTACTGTTTCAAAATATTTTTTTATATATATTTAAACGATTATTGTTATAGTAAAGCTCAGGTCATATTTATTTATATTTAAACTAATTAGTTATAAATTGTATTAGATGTTAGTTATGAATAGTATAAAGGTGACTTATAAAATATAAAAGTAATTCTAATATAAATCTTTGCAATAATATTTATTATAGAAATCCATCGATAGATTAATAAACATTCTAATCACGAATCATAACTTAAATCACATCAAAACCTTAATTTGTTAAATCATGTTGTATCTTTATAATTAATCTTATTACCATTATTTAACTACGAATCCTTGACGGAATATCCCGAAGGGTTTAATTTTCTCATCATCCTCATTTCTATTTCGTTCATCTGATCAGGTGAGTAGTCACTCCCCTTTTTAACCGTTTTGGGGACTTATGCGTATTTACAGTATTTATATATTATCTAGTATTCAAACCACAACTGTTTAATCCTTGTGTGTATATCGGTTTATGCCTAACTTGCTATTTGCTTATTTGCTTTATTTGAACCGCATTCAGAGAGGTCCAACATATTCTCAGTCTAGTATGATCATACGACCGTCGTAGTGGCCGGCGTCCGACCCATTGAATATGGTTTCACCGACACCTCATTTTTGGTAACCAATGACCATTCAAATGGCAATGGTTTAGCCCTTTCTTTATGGTTGATTGTTTGTGTATGTGATATGGTTTAACTGATTATTCTCACAGAAACAGTTTGCATCTTTCTTTATTTATTATTTATTATTACTGTTTCAAAATATATTTTTATATATATTTAAACGATGATTGTTATAGTATAGCTCAGTTCATATTTATACATATTTAAACTAATTATTTATAAATTGGATTAGATGTTAGTTATGGATAGTATAAAGGTGACTTATAAAATATAAAAGTAATTCTAATATAAATCTTTTCAATAATAAATATTATAGAAATCCATCGATCGATTAATAAACATTCTAATCACGAATCATAACTCAAATCACATCAAAATCTTAATTTGTTAAATCATGTTGTATCTTTATAATTAATCTTATTACCATTATTTAACTACGAATCCTTGACGGTATATCCCGAAGGGTTTAATTTTCTCATCATCCTCATTTCTATTTCGTTCATTTGATCAGGTGAGTAATCACTCCCAATTTTAACTAATTTTTTAACCGTTTTGGGGACTTATGCGTATTTACAGTATTTATATATTATCTAGTATTCAAACCACAACTGTTTAATCCTTGTGTGTATATCGGTTTATGCCTAACTTGCTATTTGCTTATTTGCTTTATTTGAACCGCATTCAGAGAGGTCTAACATATTCTCAGTCTAATATGATCATACGACCGTCGTAGTAGCCGGCGTCCGACCCATTGACAATGGTTTCACCGACACCTCATTTTTGGTAACCAATGCCCATTCGCATGGCAACGGTTTAGCCCTTTCGTTATGGTTGATTGTTTGTGTATATGATATGATTTAACTGATTATTCTCACTGAAACAGTTTGCATCTTTCTTTATTTATTTTATATTATTACTGTTTCAAAATATGCTTTTATATATATTTAAACGATTATTGTTATAGTATAGCTCTGTTCATATTTATATATATTTAAACTAATTATATATAAATTGAATTAGATGTTAGTTATGGATAGTATAAAGGTGATTTATAAAATATAAAAGTAATTCTAATATAAATCTTTGCAATAATAATTATTATAGAAATCCATCGATCGATTAATAAACATTCTAATCACGAATCATAACTCAAATCACATCAAAATCTTAATTTGTTAAAGCATGTTGTATCTTTATAATTAATCTTATTCCCATTATTTAACTACGAATCCTTGACGGTATATCCCGAAGGGTTTACTTTCTCATCATCCTTATTTCTATTTCGTTCATCTGATCAGGTGAGTAGTCACTCCCCTTTTTAACTCATTTTTAAACGTTTTTGGGGAATTATGCGTATTTACAGTATTTATATATTATCTAGTATTTAAACCGCAACTATAATCCTTGTGTGTATATCGGTTTATGCCTAACTTGCTATTTGCTTATTTGCTTTATTTGAACCGCATTCAGAGAGGTCCAACATATTCTCAGTCTAGTATGATCATACGAACGTCGTAGTGGCCGGCGTCCGACCCATTGACAATGGTTTCACCGACACCTCATTTTTGGTAACCAATGACCATTCAAATGGCAATGGTTTAGCCCTTTCTTTATGGTTGATTGTTTGTGTATGTGATATGGTTTAACTAGTTATTCTCACAGAAACAGTTTGCATCTTTCTTTATTTATTATTTATTATTACTGTTTCAAAATATATTTTTATATATATTTAAACGATTATTGTTATAGTATAGCTCAGTTCATATTTATACATATTAAAACTAATTATTTATTAATTGGATTAGATGATAGTTATGGATAGTATAAAGGTGACTTATAAAATATAAAAGTAATTCTAATATAAATCTTTGCAATAATAAATATTATAGAAATCCATTGATCGATTAATAAACATTCTAATCACGAATCATAACTCAAATCACATCAAAATCTTAATTTGTTAAATCATGTTGTATCTTTATAATTAATCTTATTACCATTATTTAACTACGAATCCTTGACGGTATATCCCGAAGGGTTTAATTTTCTCATCATCCTCATTTCTATTTCGTTCATCTGATCAGGTGAGTAGTCACTCCCTTTTTAACTCATTTTTAAACGTTTTGGGGAATTATGCGTATTTACAGTATTTATATATTATCTAGTATTTAAACCGCAACTATAATCCTTGTGTGTATATCGGTTTATGCCTAACTTGCTATTTGCTTATTTGCTTTATTTGAACCGCATTCAGAGAGGTCCACATATTCTCAGTCTAGTATGATCATACGAACGTCGTAGTGGCCGGCGTCCGACCCATTGACAATGGTTTCACCGACACCTCATTTTTGGTAACCAATGACCATTCAAATGGCAATGGTTTAGCCCTTTCTTTATGGTTGATTGTTTGTGTATGTGATATGGTTTAACTAGTTATTCTCACAGAAACAGTTTGCATCTTTCTTTATTTATTATTTATTATTACTGTTTCAAAATATATTTTTATATATATTTAAACGATTATTGTTATAGTATAGCTCAGTTCATATTTATACATATTAAGACTAATTATTTATTAATTGGATTAGATGATAGTTATGGATAGTATAAAGGTGACTTATAAAATATAAAAGTAATTCTAATATAAATCTTTGCAATAATAAATATTATAGAAATCCATTGATCGATTAATAAACATTCTAATCACGAATCATAACTCAAATCACATCAAAATCTTAATTTGTTAAATCATGTTGTATCTTTATAATTAATCTTATTACCATTATTTAACTACGAATCCTTGACGGTATATCCCGAAGGGTTTAATTTTCTTATCATCCTCATTTCTATTTCGTTCATTTGATCAGGTGAGTAATCACTCCCAATTTTAACTCATTTTTTAACCGTTTTGGGGACTTATGCGTATTTACAGTATTTATATATTATCTAATATTCAAACCACAACTGTTTAATCCTTGTGTGTATATATGTTTATGGCTAACTTGCTATTTGTTTATTTTCTTTATTTGAAACGCATTCAGAGAGGTCCAACATATTCTCAGTCTAGTATGATCATACGACCGTCGTAGTGGCCGGCGTCCGACCCATTGACAATGGTTTCACCGACACCTCATTTTTAGTAACCAATGCCCATTCGCATGGCAACGGTTTAGCCCTTTCTTTATGGTTGATTGTTTGTGTATGTGATATGGTTTGACTGATTATTCTCACAGAAACAGTTTGCATCTTTCTTTATTTATTATGTATTATTACTGTTTCAAATTATATTTTTATATATATTTAAACGATTATTGTTATAGTATAGCTCAGTTCATATTTATATATATTTTAACTAATTAGTTATAAATTGGATTAGATGTTAGTTATGAATAGTATAAAGGTGACTTATAAAATATAAAAGTAATTCTAATATAAATCTTTGCAATAATAATTATTATAGAAATCCATCGATAGATTAATAAACATTCTAATCACGAATTATAACTTAAATCACATCAAAACCTTAATTTGTTAAATCTTGTTGTATCTTTATAATTAATCTTATTACCATTATTTAACTACGAATCCTTGACGGAATATCCCGAAGGGTTTAATTTTCTCATCATCCTCATTTCTATTTCGTTCATCTGATCAGGTGAGTAGTCACTCCCCTTTTTAACTCATTTTTTAACCGTTTAGGGGACTTATGCGTATTTACAGTATATATATATTATCTAGTATTCAAAACGCAACTGTTTAATCCTTGTGTGTATATCGGTTTATGCCTAACTTGCTATTTGCTTATTTGCTTTATTTGAACCGCATTCAGAGAGTTCCAACATATTCTCAGTCTAGTATGATCATACGACCGTCGTAGTGGCCGGCGTCCGACCCATTGACAATGGTTTCACTGACAGCTCATTTTTAGTAACCAATGCCCATTCGCATGGAAACGGTTTAGCATTTTCTTTATAATTGATTGTTTGTGTATGTGATATGGTTTGACTGATTATTCTCACAGAAACAGTTTGCATCTTTCTTTATTTATTATGTATTATTACTGTTTCAAAATATATTTTTATATATATTTAAACTAATTAGTTATATATTGGATTAGATGTTAGTTATGAATAGTATAAAGGTGACTTATAAAATATAAAAGTAATTCTAATATAAATCTTTGCAATAATAATTATTATAGAAATCCATCGATAGATTAATAAACATTCTAATCACGAATCATAACTTAAATCACATCAAAACCTTAATTTGTTAAATCATGTTGTATCTTTATAATTAATCTTATTACCATTATTTAACTACGAATCCTTAACGGAATATCCCGAAGGGTTTAATTTTCTCATCATCCTCATTTCTATTTCGTTCATCTGATCAGGTGAGTAGTCACTCCCCTTTTTAACTCATTTTTTAACAGTTTTGGGGCATATGCGTATTTACAGTATTTATATATTATCTAGTATTCAAACCGCAATTGTTTAATCCTTGTGTGTATATCGGTTTATGCCTAACTTGCTATTTGCTTATTTGCTTTATTTGAACCGCATTCAGAGAGGTCTAACATATTCTCAGTCTAGTATGATCATACGACCGTCGTAGTGGCCGGCGTCCGACCCATTGACAATGCTTTCACCGACACCTCATTTTTGGTAACCAATGCCCATTCGCATGGCAACGGTTTAGCCCTTTCTTTATGGTCGATTGTTTGTGTATGTGATATGGTTTAACTGATTATTCTCACTGAAACAGTTTGCATCTTTCTTTATTTATTTTATATTATTACTGTTTCAAAATATATTTTTATATATATTTAAACGATTATTGTAATAGTATAGCTCAGTTCATATTTATATATATTTAAACTAATTATTAATAAATTGAATTAGATGTTAGTTATGGATAGTATAAAGGTGATTTATAGAATATAAAAGTAATTCTAATATAAGTCTTTGCAATAATATTTATTATAGAAATCCATCGATCGATTAATAAACATTCTAATCACAAATCATAACTCAAATCACATCAAAATCTTAATGTGTTAAAGCATGTTGTATGTTTATAATTAATCTTATTGCCATTATTTAACTACGAATCCTTGACGGTATATCTCGAAGAGTTTACTTTTCTCATCATCCTCATTTCTATTTCGTTCATCTGATTAGGTGAGTAGTCACTCCCCTTTATAACTCATTTTTTAACCGTTTTGGGGACTTATGCGTATTTACAGTATTTATATATTACTAGTATTCAAACCGCAACTGTTTAATCCTTGTGTGTATATCGGTTTATGCCTAACTTGCTATTTGCTTATTTGCTTTATTTGAACCGCATTCAGAGAGTTCCAACATATTCTCAGTCTAGTATGATCATACGACCGTCGTAGTGGCCGGCGTCCGACCCATTAACAATGGTTTCACCGACACCTCATTTTTAGTAACCAATGCCCATTCGCATGGAAACGGTTTAGCATTTTCTTTATAATTGATTGTTTGTGTATGTGATATGGTTTGACTGATTATTCTCACAGAAACAGTTTGCATCTTTCTTTATTTATTATGTATTATTACTGTTTCAAAATATATTTTTATATATATTTAAACTAATTAGTTATAAATTGGATTAGATGTTAGTTATGAATAGTATAAAGGTGACTTATAAAATATAAAATTAATTCTAATATAAATCTTTGCAATAATAATTGTTATAGAAATCCATCGATAGATTAATAAACATTCTAATCACGAATCATAACTTAAATCACATCAAAACCTTAATTTGTTAAATCATGTTGTATCTTTATAATTAATCTTATTACCATTATTTAACTACGAATCCTTAACGGAATATCCCGAAGGGTTTAATTTTCTCATCATCCTCATTTCTATTTCGTTCATCTGATCAGGTGAGTAATCACTCCCAATTTTAACTCATTTTTTAACCGTTTTGGGGACTTATGCGTATTTACAGTATTTATATATTATCTAATATTCAAACCACAACTGTTTAATCCTTGTGGGTATATATGTTTATGCCTAACTTGCTATTTGTTTATTTTCTTTATTTGAAACGCATTCAGAGAGGTCCAACATATTCTCAGTCTAGTATGATCATACGACCGTCGTAGTGGCCGGCGTCCGACCCATTGACAATGGTTTCACCGACACCTCATGTTTAGTAACCAATGCCCATTCGCATGGCAACGGTTTAGCCCTTTCTTTATGGTTGATTGTTTGTGTATGTGATATGGTTTGACTGATTATTCTCACAGAAACAGTTTGCATCTTTCTTTATTTATTATGTATTATTACTGTTTCAAATTATATTTTTATATATATTTAAACGATTATTGTTATAGTATAGCTCAGTTCATATTTATATATATTTAAACTAATTAGTTATAAATTGGATTAGATGTTAGTTATGAATAGTATAAAGGTGACTTATAAAATATAAAAGTAATTCTAATATAAATCTTTGCAATAATAATTATTATAGAAATCCATCGATAGATTAATAAACATTCTAATCACGAATTATAACTTAAATCACATCAAAACCTTAATTTGTTAAATCATGTTGTATCTTTATAATTAATCTTATTACCATTATTTAACTACGAATCCTTGACGGAATATCCCGAAGGGTTTAATTTTCTCATCATCCTCATTTCTATTTCGTTCATCTGATTAGGTGAGTAGTCACTCCCCTTTTTAACTCATTTTTTAACCGTTTAGGGGACTTATGCGTATTTACAGTATATATATATTATCTAGTATTTAAAACGCAACTGTTTAATCCTTGTGTGTATATCGGTTTATGCCTAACTTGCTATTTGCTTATTTGCTTTATTTGAACCGCATTCAGAGAGTTCCAACATATTCTCAGTCTAGTATGATCATACGACCGTCGTAGTGGCCAGCGTCCGACCCATTGACAATGGTTTCACCGACACCTCATTTTTAGTAACCAATGCCCATTCGCATGGAAACGGTTTAGCATTTTCTTTATAATTGATTGTTTGTGTATGTGATATGGTTTGACTGATTATTCTCACAGAAACAGTTTGCATCTTTCTTTATTTATTATGTATTATTACTGTTTCAAAATATATTTTTATATATATTTAAACTAATTAGTTATATATCGGATTAGATGTTAGTTATGAATAGTATAAAGGTGACTTATAAATTATAAAAGTAATTCTAATATAAATCTTTGCAATAATAATTATTATAGAAATCCATCGATAGATTAATAAACATTCTAATCACGAATCATAACTTAAATCACATCAAAACCTTAATTTGTTAAATCATGTTGTATCTTTATAATTAATCTTATTACCATTATTTAACTACGAATCCTTAACGGAATATCCCGAAGGGTTTAATTTTCTCATCATCCTCATTTCTATTTCGTTCATCTGATCAGGTGAGTAGTCACTCCCCTTTTTAACTCATTTTTTAATAGTTTTGGGGCATATGCGTATTTACAGTATTTATATATTATCTAGTATTCAAACCGCAATTGTTTAATCCTTGTGTGTATATCGGTTTATGCCTAACTTGCTATTTGCTTATTTGCTTTATTTGAACCGCATTCAGAGAGGTCCACATATTCTCAGTCTAGTATGATCATACGACCGTCGTAGTGGCCGGCGTCCGACCCATTGACAATGGTTTCACCGACACCTCATTTTTTGTAACCAATGCCCATTCGCATGGCAACGGTTTAGCCCTTTCTTTATGGTCGATTGTTTGTGTATGTGATATGGTTTAACTAGTTATTCTCACAGAAACAGTTTGCATCTTTCTTTATTTATTATTTATTATTACTGTTTCAAAATATATTTTTATATATATTTAAACGATTATTGTTATAGGATAGCTCAGTTCATATTTATACATATTTAAACTAATTATTTATTAATTGGATTAGATGTTAGTTATGGATAGTATAAAGGTGACTTATAAAATATAAAAGTAATTCTAATATAAATCTTTGCAATAATAATTATTATAGAAATCCATCGATAGATTAATAAACATTCTAATCACGAATTATAACTTAAATCACATCAAAACCTTAATTTGTTAAATCATGTTGTATCTTTATAATTAATCTTATTACCATTATTTAACTACGAATCCTTGACGGAATATCCCGAAGGGTTTAATTTTCTCATCATCCTCATTTCTATTTCGTTCATCTGATCAGGTGAGTAGTCACTCCCCTTTTTAACTCATTTTTTAACCGTTTAGGGGACTTATGCGTATTTACAGTATATATATATTATCTAGTATTCAAAACGCAACTGTTTAATCCTTGTGTGTATATCGGTTTATGCCTAACTTGCTATTTGCTTATTTGCTTTATTTGAACCGCATTCAGAGAGTTCCAACATATTCTCAGTCTAGTATGATCATACGACCGTCGTAGTGGCCGGCGTCCGACCCATTGACAATGGTTTCACCGACACCTCATTTTTAGTAACCAATGCCCGTTCGCATGGAAACGGTTTTGCATTTTCTTTATAATTGATTGTTTGTGTATGTGATATGGTTTGACTGATTATTCTCACAGAAACAGTTTGCATCTTTCTTTATTTATTATGTATTATTACTGTTTCAAAATATATTTTTATATATATTTAAACTAATTAGTTATATATTGGATTAGATGTTAGTTATGAATAGTATAAAGGTGACTTATAAATTATAAAAGTAATTCTAATATAAATCTTTGCAATAATAATTATTATAGAAATCCATCGATAGATTAATAAACATTCTAATCACGAATCATAACTTAAATCACATCAAAACCTTAATTTGTTAAATCATGTTGTATCTTTATAATTAATCTTATTACCATTATTTAACTACGAATCCTTAACGTAATATCCCGAAGGGTTTAATTTTCTCATCATCCTCATTTCTATTTCGTTCATCTGATCAGGTGAGTAGTCACTCCCCTTTTTAACTCATTTTTTAACAGTTTTGGGGCATATGCGTATTTACAGTATTTATATATTATCTAGTATTCAAACCGCAATTGTTTAATCCTTGTGTGTATATCGGTTTATGCCTAACTTGCTATTTGCTTATTTGCATTATTTGAACCGCATTCAGAGAGGTCTAACATATTCTCAGTCTAGTATGATCATACGACCGTCGTAGTGGCCGGCGTCCGACCCATTGACAATGGTTTCACCGACACCTCATTTTTGGTAACCAATGCCCATTCGCATGGCAACGGTTTAGCCCTTTCTTTATGGTCGATTGTTTGTGTATGTGATATGGTTTAACTGATTATTCTCACTGAAACAGTTTGCATCTTTCTTTATTTATTTTATATTATTACTGTTTCAAAATATATTTTTATATATATTTAAACGATTATTGTAATAGTATAGCTCAGTTCATATTTATATATATTTAAACTAATTATTAATAAATTGAATTAGATGTTAGTTATGGATAGTATAAAGGTGATTTATAAAATATAAAAGTAATTCTAATATAAGTCTTTGCAATAATATTTATTATAGAAATCCATCGATCGATTAATAAACATTCTAATCACAAATCATAACTCAAATCACATCAAATTCTTAATGTGTTAAAGCATGTTGTATGTTTATAATTAATCTTAGTGCCATTATTTAACTACGAATCCTTAACGGAATATCCCGAAGGGTTTAATTTTCTCATCATCCTCATTTCTATTTCGTTCATCTGATCAGGTGAGTAGTCACTCCCCCTTTTAACTCATTTTTTAACAGTTTTGGGGCATATGCGTATTTACAGTATTTATATATTATCTAGTATTCAAACCGGAATTGTTTAATCCTTGTGTGTATATCGGTTTATGCCTAACTTGCTATTTGCTTATTTGCTTTATTTGAACCGCATTCAGAGAGGTCTAACATATTCTCAGTCTAGTATGATCATACGGCGTCGTAGTGGCCGGCGTCCGACCCATTGACAATGGTTTCTCCGACACCTCATTTTTGGTAACCAATGCCCATTCGCATGGCAACGGTTTAGCCCTTTCTTTATAGTCATTTGTTTGTGTATGTGGTATGGTTTAACTGATTATTCTCACTGAAACAGTTTGCATTTATTTTATATTATTACTGTTTTAAAATATATTTTTATATATATTTAAACGATTATTGTAATAGTATAGCTCAGTTCATATTTATATATATTTAAACTAATTATTAATAAATTGGATTAGATGTTAGTTATGAATAGTATAAAGGTGACTTATAAAATATAAAAGTAATTCTAATATAAATCTTTGCAATAATAATTATTATAGAAATCCATCGATAGATTAATAAACATTCTAATCACGAATCATAACTTAAATTACATCAAAACCTTAATTTGTTAAATCATGTTGTATCTTTATAATTAATCTTATTACCATTATTTAACTACGAATCCTTAACGGAATATCCCGAAGGGTTTAATTTTCTCATCATCCTCATTTCTATTTCGTTCATCTGATCAGGTGAGTAGTCACTCCCCCTTTTAACTCATTTTTTAACAGTTTTGGGGCATATGCGTATTTACAGTATTTATATATTATCTAGTATTCAAACCGCAATTGTTTAATCCTTGTGTGTATATCGGTTTATGCCTAACTTGCTATTTGCTTATTTGCTTTATTTGAACCGCATTCAGGGAGGTCTAACATATTCTCAGTCTAGTATGATCATACGGCGTTGTAGTGGCCGGCGTCCGACCCATTGACAATGGTTTCTCCGACCCCTCATTTTTGGTAACCAATGCCCATTCGCATGGCAACGGTTTAGCCCTTTCTTTATAGTCGATTGTTTGTGTATGTGATATGGTTTAACTGATTATTCTCACTGAAACAGTTTGCATTTATTTTATATTATTACTGTTTCAAAATATATTTTTATATATATTTAAACGATTATTGTAATAGTATAGCTCAGTTCATATTTATTTATATTTAAACTAATTATTAATAAATTGGATTAGATGTTAGTTATGAATAGTATAAAGGTGACTTATAAAATATAAAAGTAATTCTAATATAAATCTTTGCAATAATAATTATTATAGAAATCCATCGATAGATTAATAAACATTCTAATCACGAATCATAACTTAAATCAAATCAAAACCTTAATTTGTTAAATCATGTTGTATCTTTATAATTAATCTTATTACCATTATTTAACTACGAATCCTTAACGGAATATCCCGAAGGGTTTAATTTTCTCATCATCCTCATTTCTATTTCGTTCATCTGATCAGGTGAGTAGTCACTCCCCCTTTTAACTCATTTTTTAACAGTTTTGGGGCATATGCGTATTTACAGTATTTATATATTATCTAGTATTCAAACCGCAATTGTTTAATCCTTGTGTGTATATCGGTTTATGCCTAACTTGCTATTTGCTTATTTGCTTTATTTGAACCGCATTCAGAGAGGTCTAACATATTCTCAGTCTAGTATGATCATACGGCGTCGTAGTGGCCGGCGTCCGACCCATTGACAATGGTTTCTCCGACACTTCATTTTTGGTAACCAATGCCCATTCGCATGGCAACGGTTTAGCCCTTTCTTTATAGTCGATTGTTTGTGTATGTGATATGGTTTAACTGATTATTCTCACTGAAACAGTTTGCATTTATTTTATATTATTACTGTTTCAAAATATATTTTTATATATATTTAAACGATTATTGTAATAGTATAGCTCAGTTCATATTTATATATATTTAAACTAATTATTAATAAATTGAATTAGATGTTAGTTATGGATAGTATAAAGGTGATTTATAAAATATAAAAGTAATTCTAATATAAGTCTTTGCAATAATATTTGTTATAGAAATCCATCGATCGATTAATAAACATTCTAATCACGAATCATAACTTAAATTACATCAAAACCTTAATTTGTTAAATCATGTTGTATCTTTATAATTAATCTTATTACCATTATTTAACTACGAATCCTTAACGGAATATCCCGAAGGGTTTAATTTTCTCATCATCCTCATTTCTATTTCGTTCATCTGATCAGGTGAGTAGTCACTCCCCCTTTTATCTCATTTTTTAACAGTTTTGGGGCATATGTGTATTTACAGTATTTATATATTATCTAGTATTCAAACCGCAATTGTTTAATCCTTGTGTGTATATCGGTTTATACCTAACTTGCTATTTGCTTATTTGCTTTATTTGAACCGCATTCAGGGAGGTCTAACATATTCTCAGTCTAGTATGATCATACGGCGTCGTAGTGGCCGGCGTCCGACCCATTGACAATGGTTTCTCCGACACCTCATTTTTGGTAACCAATGCCCATTCGCATGGCAACGGTTTAGCCCTTTCTTTATAGTCGATTGTTTGTGTATGTGATATGGTTTAACTGATTATTCTCACTGAAACAGTTTGCATTTATTTTATATTATTACTGTTTCAAAATATATTTTTATATATATTTAAACGATTATTGTAATAGTATAGCTCAGTTCATATTTATATATATTTAAACTAATTATTAATAAATTGAATTAGATGTTAGTTATGGATAGTATAAAGGTGATTTATAAAATATAAAAGTAATTCTAATATAAGTCTTTGCAATAATATTTGTTATAGAAATCCATCGATCGATTAATAAACATTCTAATCACGAATCATAACTTAAATTACATCAAAACCTTAATTTGTTAAATCATGTTGTATCTTTATAATTAATCTTATTACCATTATTTAACTACGAATCCTTAACGGAATATCCCGAAGGGTTTAATTTTCTCATCATCCTCATTTCTATTTCGTTCATCTGATCAGGTGAGTAGTCACTCCCCCTTTTAACTCATTTTTTAACAGTTTTGGGGCATATGTGTATTTACAGTATTTATATATTATCTAGTATTCAAACCGCAATTGTTTAATCCTTGTGTGTATATCGGTTTATACCTAACTTGCTATTTGCTTATTTGCTTTATTTGAACCGCATTCAGGGAGGTCTAACATATTCTCAGTCTAGTATGATCATACGGCGTCGTAGTGGCCGGCGTCCGACCCATTGACAATGGTTTCTCCGACACCTCATTTTTGGTAACCAATGCCCATTCGCATGGCAACGGTTTAGCCCTTTCTTTATAGTCGATTGTTTGTGTATGTGATATGGTTTAACTGATTATTCTCACTGAAACAGTTTGCATTTATTTTATATTATTACTGTTTCAAAATATATTTTTATATATATTTAAACGATTATTGTAATAGTATAGCTCAGTTCATATTTATATATATTTAAACTAATTATTAATAAATTGGATTAGATGTTAGTTATGAATAGTATAAAGGTGACTTATAAAATATAAAAGTAATTCTAATATAAATCTTTGCAATAATAATTATTATAGAAATCCGTCGATAGATTAATAAACATTCTAATCACGAATCATAACTTAAATCACATCAAAACCTTAATTTGTTAAATCATGTTGTATCTTTATAATTAATCTTATTACCATTATTTAACTACGAATCCTTAACGGAATATCCCGAAGGGTTTAATTTTCTCATCATCCTCATTTCTATTTCGTTCATCTGATCAGGTGAGTAGTCACTCCCCCTTTTAACTCATTTTTTAACAGTTTTGGGGCATATGCGTATTTACAGTATTTATATATTATCTAGTATTCAAACCGCAATTGTTTAATCCTTGTGTGTATATCGGTTTATGCCTAACTTGCTATTTGCTTATTTGCTTTATTTGAACCGCATTCAGAGAGGTCTAACATATTCTCAGTCTAGTATGATCATACGGCGTCGTAGTGGCCGGCGTCCGACCCATTGACAATGGTTTCTCCGACACCTCATTTTTGGTAACCAATGCCCATTCGCATGGCAACGGTTTAGCCCTTTCCTTATAGTCGATTGTTTGTGTATGTGATATGGTTTAACTGATTATTCTCACTGAAACAGTTTGCATTTATTTTATATTATTACTGTTTCAAAATATATTTTTATATATATTTAAACGATTATTGTAATAGTATAGCTCAGTTCATATTTATATATATTTAAACTAATTATTAATAAATTGAATTAGATGTTAGTTATGGATAGTATAAAGGTGATTTATAAAATATAAAAGTAATTCTAATATAAGTCCTTGCAATAATATTTGTTATAGAAATCCATCGATCGATTAATAAACATTCTAATCACGAATCATAACTTAAATTACATCAAAACCTTAATTTGTTAAATCATGTTGTATCTTTATAATTAATCTTATTACCATTATTTAACTACGAATCCTTAACGGAATATCCCGAAGGGTTTAATTTTCTCATCATCCTCATTTCTATTTCGTTCATCTGATCAGGTGAGTAGTCACTCCCCCTTTTAACTCATTTTTTAACAGTTTTGGGGCATATGTGTATTTACAGTATTTATATATTATCTAGTATTCAAACCGCAATTGTTTAATCCTTGTGTGTATATCGGTTTATACCTAACTTGCTATTTGCTTATTTGCTTTATTTGAACCGCATTCAGGGAGGTCTAACATATTCTCAGTCTAGTATGATCATACGGCGTCGTAGTGGCCGGCGTCCGACCCATTGACAATGGTTTCTCCGACACCTCATTTTTGGTAACCAATGCCCATTCGCATGGCAACGGTTTAGCCCTTTCTTTATAGTCGATTGTTTGTGTATGTGATATGGTTTAACTGATTATTCTCACTGAAACAGTTTGCATTTATTTTATATTATTACTGTTTCAAAATATATTTTTATATATATTTAAACGATTATTGTAATAGTATAGCTCAGTTCATATTTATATATATTTAAACTAATTATTAATAAATTGGATTAGATGTTAGTTATGAATAGTATAAAGGTGACTTATAAAATATAAAAGTAATTCTAATATAAATCTTTGCAATAATAATTATTATAGAAATCCGTCGATAGATTAATAAACATTCTAATCACGAATCATAACTTAAATCACATCAAAACCTTAATTTGTTAAATCATGTTGTATCTTTATAATTAATCTTATTACCATTATTTAACTACGAATCCTTAACGGAATATCCCGAAGGGTTTAATTTTCTCATCATCCTCATTTCTATTTCGTTCATCTGATCAGGTGAGTAGTCACTCCCCCTTTTAACTCATTTTTTAACAGTTTTGGGGCATATGCGTATTTACAGTATTTATATATTATCTAGTATTCAAACCGCAATTGTTTAATCCTTGTGTGTATATCGGTTTATGCCTAACTTGCTATTTGCTTATTTGCTTTATTTGAACCGCATTCAGAGAGGTCTAACATATTCTCAGTCTAGTATGATCATACGGCGTCGTAGTGGCCGGCGTCCGACCCATTGACAATGGTTTCTCCGACACCTCATTTTTGGTAACCAATGCCCATTCGCATGGCAACGGTTTAGCCCTTTCCTTATAGTCGATTGTTTGTGTATGTGATATGGTTTAACTGATTATTCTCACTGAAACAGTTTGCATTTATTTTATATTATTACTGTTTCAAAATATATTTTTATATATATTTAAACGATTATTGTAATAGTATAGCTCAGTTCATATTTATATATATTTAAACTAATTATTAATAAATTGAATTAGATGTTAGTTATGGATAGTATAAAGGTGATTTATAAAATATAAAAGTAATTCTAATATAAGTCCTTGCAATAATATTTGTTATAGAAATCCATCGATCGATTAATAAACATTCTAATCACGAATCATAACTTAAATTACATCAAAACCTTAATTTGTTAAATCATGTTGTATCTTTATAATTAATCTTATTACCATTATTTAACTACGAATCCTTAACGGAATATCCCGAAGGGTTTAATTTTCTCATCATCCTCATTTCTATTTCGTTCATCTGATCAGGTGAGTAGTCACTCCCCCTTTTAACTCATTTTTTAACAGTTTTGGGGCATATGTGTATTTACAGTATTTATATATTATCTAGTATTCAAACCGCAATTGTTTAATCCTTGTGTGTATATCGGTTTATACCTAACTTGCTATTTGCTTATTTGCTTTATTTGAACCGCATTCAGGGAGGTCTAACATATTCTCAGTCTAGTATGATCATACGGCGTCGTAGTGGCCGGCGTCCGACCCATTGACAATGGTTTCTCCGACACCTCATTTTTGGTAACCAATGCCCATTCGCATGGCAACGGTTTAGCCCTTTCTTTATAGTCGATTGTTTGTGTATGTGATATGGTTTAACTGATTATTCTCACTGAAACAGTTTGCATTTATTTTATATTATTACTGTTTCAAAATATATTTTTATATATATTTAAACGATTATTGTAATAGTATAGCTCAGTTCATATTTATATATATTTAAACTAATTATTAATAAATTGGATTAGATGTTAGTTATGAATAGTATAAAGGTGACTTATAAAATATAAAAGTAATTCTAATATAAATCTTTGCAATAATAATTATTATAGAAATCCGTCGATAGATTAATAAACATTCTAATCACGAATCATAACTTAAATCACATCAAAACCTTAATTTGTTAAATCATGTTGTATCTTTATAATTAATCTTATTACCATTATTTAACTACGAATCCTTAACGGAATATCCCGAAGGGTTTAATTTTCTCATCATCCTCATTTCTATTTCGTTCATCTGATCAGGTGAGTAGTCACTCCCCCTTTTAACTCATTTTTTAACAGTTTTGGGGCATATGCGTATTTACAGTATTTATATATTATCTAGTATTCAAACCGCAATTGTTTAATCCTTGTGTGTATATCGGTTTATGCCTAACTTGCTATTTGCTTATTTGCTTTATTTGAACCGCATTCAGAGAGGTCTAACATATTCTCAGTCTAGTATGATCATACGGCGTCGTAGTGGCCGGCGTCCGACCCATTGACAATGGTTTCTCCGACACCTCATTTTTGGTAACCAATGCCCATTCGCATGGCAACGGTTTAGCCCTTTCCTTATAGTCGATTGTTTGTGTATGTGATATGGTTTAACTGATTATTCTCACTGAAACAGTTTGCATTTATTTTATATTATTACTGTTTCAAAATATATTTTTATATATATTTAAACGATTATTGTAATAGTATAGCTCAGTTCATATTTATATATATTTAAACTAATTATTAATAAATTGAATTAGATGTTAGTTATGGATAGTATAAAGGTGATTTATAAAATATAAAAGTAATTCTAATATAAGTCCTTGCAATAATATTTGTTATAGAAATCCATCGATCGATTAATAAACATTCTAATCACGAATCATAACTTAAATTACATCAAAACCTTAATTTGTTAAATCATGTTGTATCTTTATAATTAATCTTATTACCATTATTTAACTACGAATCCTTAACGGAATATCCCGAAGGGTTTAATTTTCTCATCATCCTCATTTCTATTTCGTTCATCTGATCAGGTGAGTAGTCACTCCCCCTTTTAACTCATTTTTTAACAGTTTTGGGGCATATGTGTATTTACAGTATTTATATATTATCTAGTATTCAAACCGCAATTGTTTAATCCTTGTGTGTATATCGGTTTATACCTAACTTGCTATTTGCTTATTTGCTTTATTTGAACCGCATTAAGAGAGGTCGAACATATTCTCTGTCTAGTATGATCATACGACCGTCGTAGTGGCCGGCGTCCGACCCATTGACAATGGTTTCACCGACGCCTCATTTTTTTGTAACCAATGCCCATTCGCGTGGCAACGGTTTAGCCCTTTCTTTATGGTTGATTGTTTGTGTATGTGATATGGTTTAACTGATTATTCTCACATAAACAGTTTGCATCTTTCTTTATTTATTATGTACTATTACTGTTTCAAATTAATTTATATATATATTTAAACGATTATTGTTATAGTATAGCTCAGTTCATATTTATATATATTTAAACTAATAATATATAAATTGGATTAGATGTTAGTTATGGATAGTATAAAGGTGACTTACAAAATATAAAAGTAATTCTAATATAAATCTTTGCAATAATAAATATTATAGAAATCCATCGATCGATTAATAAACATTCTAATCACGAATCATAACTCAAATCACATCAAAATCTTAATGTGTTAAATCATGTTGTAACTTTATACTTAATTTTATTACCATTATTTAACTCCGAATCCTTGACGGTATATCCTGAAGGGTTTACTTTTCTCATCATCCTCATTTCTATTTTGTTCATCTGATCAGGTGAGTAGTCACTCCCCATTTTAACTCATTTTTTAACCGTTTGGGGACTTATGCGTATTTACAGTATTTATATATTATCTAGTATTCAAACCGCAACTGTTTAATCCTTGTGTGTATATCGGTTTATGCCTAACTTGCTATTTACTTATTTGTTTTTTTTGAACCGCATTCAGAGAGTTCCAACATATTCTCAGTCTAGTATGATCATACGACCGTCGTAGTGGCCGGCGTCCGACCCATTGACAATGGTTTCACCGACACTTCATTTTTGGTAACCAATGCCCATTCGCAAGGCAACGGTTTAGCCCTTTCTTTATTGTTGATTGTTTGTGTATGTGATATGGTTTAACTGATTATTCTCACAGAAACAGTTTGCATCTTTCTTTATTTATTATGTATTATTACTGTTTCAAAATATATTTTTATATATATTTAAACGATTATTGTTATAGTATAGCTCAGTTCATATTTATTTATATTTAAACTAATTATTTATAAATTGGATTAGATGATAGTTATGGATAGTATAAAGGTGACTTATAAAATATAAAAGTAATTCTAATATAAATCTTTGCAATAATAATATTATAGAAATCCATCGATTGATTAATAAACATTCTAATCACGAATCATAACTCAAATCACATCAAAATCTTAATTTGTTAAATCATGTTGTATCTTTATAATTAATCGTATTACCGTTATTTAACTACGAATCCTTGACGGTATATCCCGAAGGGTTTACTTTTCTCATCATCCTCATTTCTATTTCGTTCATCTGATCTGGTGAGTAGTCACTCCCCTTTTTAACTTAATTTTAACCGCTTTAGAGACTTATGCGTATTTACAGTATTTATATATTACTAGTATTCAAACCGCAACGGTTTAATCCTTGTGTGTATATTGGTTTATGCTAACTTGCTATTTGCTTATTTGCTTTATTTGAACCGCATTCAGAGAGTTCCAACATATTCTCAGTCTAGTATGATCATACGACCGTTTTAGTGGCCGGCGTTCGACCCATTGACAATGGTGTCACCGACACCTCATTTTTGGTATCCAATGCCCATTCGCATGGCAACGGTTTAGCCCTTTCTTTATGGTTGATTGTTTGTGTATGTGATATGGTTTAACTGATTATTCTCACAGAAACAGTTTGCATCTTTCTTTACTTATTATGTATTATTACTGTTTCAAAATATATTTTTATATATATTTAAACGATTATTGTTATAGTATAGCTCAGTTCATATTTATTTATATTTAAACTAATTATTTATAAATTGGATTAGATGATAGTTATGGATAGTATAAAGGTGACTTATAAAATATAAAAGTAATTCTAATATAAATCTTTGCAATAATAATTATTATAGAAATCCATCGATCGATTAATAAACATTCTAATCACGAATCATAACTCAAATCACATCAAAATCTTAATTTGTTAAATCATGTTGTATCTTTATAAATAATCGTATTACCGTTATTTAACTACGAATCCTTGACGGTATATCCCGAAGGGTTTACTTTTCTCATCATCCTCATTTCTATTTCGTTCATCTGATCTGGTGAGTAGTCACTCCCTTTTTTAACTCATTTTTCAACCGCTTTGGGGGACTTTTGCGTATTTACAGTATTTATATATTACTAGTATTCAAACCGCAACGGTTTAATCCTTGTGTGTATATCGGTTTATGCCTAACTTGATATTTGCTTATTTGATTTTTTTGAACCGCATTCAGAGAGGTCCAACATATTCTCTGTCTAGTATGATCATACGACCGTCGTAGTGGCCGGCGTCCGACCCATTGACAATGGTTTCACCGACACCTCATTTTTTTGTAACCAATGCCCATTCGCATGGCAACGGTTTAGCCCTTTCTTTATGGTTTATTGTTTGTGTGTGTGATATGGTTTAACTGATTATTCTCACAGAGACAGTTTATATCTTTCTTTGTTTATTATGTATTATTACTGTTTCAAAATATATTTTTATATATATTTAAACGATTATTGTTATAATATTGCTCAGTTCATATTTATATATATTTAAACTAATAATATATAAATTGGATTAGATGTTAGTTATGGATAGTATAAAGGTGACTTATAAAATATAAAAGTAATTCTAATATAAATCTTTGCAATAATAATTATTATAGAAATCCATCGATCGATTAATAAACATTCTAATCACGAATCATAACTCAAATCACATCAAAATCTTAATGCGTTAAATCATGTTGTAACTTTATACTTAATCTTATTACCATTATTTAACTACGAATCCTTGACGGTATATCCCGAAGGGTTTACTTTTCTCATCATCCTCATTTCTATTTTGTTCATCTGATCAGGTGAGTAGTCACTCCTCTTTTTAACTCATTTTTTAACCGTTTTGGGGACTTATGCGTATTTACAGTATCTATATATTATCTAGTATTCAAACCGCAACTGTTTAATCCTTGTGTGTATATCGGTTTATGCCTAACTTGCTATTTGCTTAGTTGCTTTATTTGAACAGCATTCAGAGAGTTCCAGCATATTCTCAGTCTAGTATGATCATACGACCGTCGTAGTGGCCGGCGTCCGACCCATTGACAATTGTTTCACCGACACCTCATTTTTGGTAACCAATGCCCATTCGCATGGCAACGGTTTAGCCCTTTCTTTATGGTTGATTGTTTGTGTATGTGATATGGTTTAACTGATTATTCTCACAGAAACAGTTTGCATCTTTCTTTATTTATTATGTATTATTACTGTTTCAAAATATATTTTTATATATATTTAAACGATTATTGTTATAGTATAGCTCAGTTCATATTTATTTATAATTAAACTAATTATTTATAAATTGGATT
The DNA here is from genome assembly GCF_021521415.1 of Bidens hawaiensis. Taxonomy (NCBI): domain Eukaryota; kingdom Viridiplantae; phylum Streptophyta; class Magnoliopsida; order Asterales; family Asteraceae; genus Bidens; species Bidens hawaiensis. Next base: position 44,126 of record NW_027498756.1, on the reverse strand, counting down.
AGATGATAGTTATGGATAGTATAAAGGTGACTTATAAAATATAAAAGTAATTTTAATATAAATCTTTGCAATAATAATATTATAGAAATCCATCGATCGATTAATAAACATTCTAATCACGAATCATAACTCAAATCACATCAAAATCTTAATTTGTTAAATCATGTTGTATCTTTATAATTAATCGTATTACCGTTATTTAACTACGAATCCTTGACGGTATATCCCGAAGGGTTTACTTTTCTCATCATCCTCATTTCTATTTCGTTCATCTGATCTGGTGAGTAGTCACTCCCCTTTTTAACTTAATTTTAACCGCTTTAGAGACTTATGCGTATTTACAGTATTTATATATTACTAGTATTCAAACCGCAACGGTTTAATCCTTGTGTGTATATTGGTTTATGCTAACTTGCTATTTGCTTATTTGCTTTATTTGAACCGCATTCAGAGAGTTCCAACATATTCTCAGTCTAGTATGATCATACGACCGTTTTAGTGGCCGGCGTCCGACCCATTGACAATGGTTTCACCGACACCTCATTTTTGGTATCCAATGCCCATTCGCATGGCAACGGTTTAGCCCTTTCTTTATGGTTTATTGTTTGTGTATGTGATATGGTTTAACTGATTATTCTCACTGAAACAGTTTGCATTTATTTTATATTATTACTGTTTCAAAATATATTTTTATATATATTTAAACGATTATTGTAATAGTATAGCTCAGTTCATATTTATATATATTTAAACTAATTATTAATAAATTGGATTAGATGTTAGTTATGAATAGTATAAAGGTGACTTACAAAATATAAAAGTAATTCTAATATAAATCTTTGCAATAATAATTATTATAGAAATCCGTCGATAGATTAATAAACATTCTAATCACGAATCATAACTTAAATCACATCAAAACCTTAATTTGTTAAATCATGTTGTATCTTTATAATTAATCTTATTACCATTATTTAACTACGAATCCTTAACGGAATATCCCGAAGGGTTTAATTTTCTCATCATCCTCATTTCTATTTCGTTCATCTGATCAGGTGAGTAGTCACTCCCCCTTTTAACTCATTTTTTAACAGTTTTGGGGCATATGTGTATTTACAGTATTTATATATTATCTAGTATTCAAACCGCAATTGTTTAATCCTTGTGTGTATATCGGTTTATACCTAACTTGCTATTTGCTTATTTGCTTTATTTGAACCGCATTCAGGGAGGTCTAACATATTCTCAGTCTAGTATGATCATACGGCGTCGTAGTGGCCGGCGTCCGACCCATTGACAATGGTTTCTCCGACACCTCATTTTTGGTAACCAATGCCCATTCGCATGGCAACGGTTTAGCCCTTTCTTTATAGTCGATTGTTTGTGTATGTGATATGGTTTAACTGATTATTCTCACTGAAACAGTTTGCATTTATTTTATATTATTACTGTTTCAAAATATATTTTTATATATATTTAAACGATTATTGTAATAGTATAGCTCAGTTCATATTTATATATATTTAAACTAATTATTAATAAATTGGATTAGATGTTAGTTATGAATAGTATAAAGGTGACTTATAAAATATAAAAGTAATTCTAATATAAATCTTTGCAATAATAATTATTATAGAAATCCGTCGATAGATTAATAAACATTCTAATCACGAATCATAACTTAAATCACATCAAAACCTTAATTTGTTAAATCATGTTGTATCTTTATAATTAATCTTATTACCATTATTTAACTACGAATCCTTAACGGAATATCCCGAAGGGTTTAATTTTCTCATCATCCTCATTTCTATTTCGTTCATCTGATCAGGTGAGTAGTCACTCCCCCTTTTAACTCATTTTTTAACAGTTTTGGGGCATATGCGTATTTACAGTATTTATATATTATCTAGTATTCAAACCGCAATTGTTTAATCCTTGTGTGTATATCGGTTTATGCCTAACTTGCTATTTGCTTATTTGCTTTATTTGAACCGCATTCAGAGAGGTCTAACATATTCTCAGTCTAGTATGATCATACGGCGTCGTAGTGTCCGGCGTCCGACCCATTGACAATGGTTTCTCCGACACCTCATTTTTGGTAACCAATGCCCATTCGCATGGCAACGGTTTAGCCCTTTCCTTATAGTCGATTGTTTGTGTATGTGATATGGTTTAACTGATTATTCTCACTGAAACAGTTTGCATTTATTTTATATTATTACTGTTTCAAAATATATTTTTATATATATTTAAACGATTATTGTAATAGTATAGCTCAGTTCATATTTATATATATTTAAACTAATTATTAATAAATTGAATTAGATGTTAGTTATGGATAGTATAAAGGTGATTTATAAAATATAAAAGTAATTCTAATATAAGTCTTTGCAATAATATTTGTTATAGAAATCCATCGATCGATTAATAAACATTCTAATCACAAATCATAACTCAAATCACATCAAAATCTTAATGTGTTAAAGCATGTTGTATGTTTATAATTAATCTTATTGCCATTATTTAACTACGAATCCTTGACGGTATATCTCGAAGAGTTTACTTTTCTCATCATCCTCATTTCTATTTCGTTCATCTGATTAGGTGAGTAGTCACTCCCCTTTATAACTCATTTTTTAACCGTTTTGGGGACTTATGCGTATTTACAGTATTTATATATTACTAGTATTCAAACCGCAACTGTTTAATCCTTGTGTGTATATCGGTTTATGCCTAACTTGCTATTTGCTTTTTTTCTTTATTTGAACCGCATTAAGAGAGGTCGAACATATTCTCTGTCTAGTATGATCATACGACCGTCGTAGTGGCCGGCGTCCGACCCATTGACAATGGTTTCACCGACGCCTCATTTTTTTGTAACCAATGCCCATTCGCGTGGCAACGGTTTAGCCCTTTCTTTATGGTTGATTGTTTGTGTATGTGATATGGTTTAACTGATTATTCTCACATAAACAGTTTGCATCTTTCTTTATTTATTATGTACTATTACTGTTTCAAAGTAATTTATATATATATTTAAACGATTATTGTTATAGTATAGCTCAGTTCATATTTATATATATTTAAACTAATAATATATAAATTGGATTAGATGTTAGTTATGGATAGTATAAAGGTGACTTACAAAATATAAAAGTAATTCTAATATAAATCTTTGCAATAATAAATATTATAGAAATCCATCGATCGATTAATAAACATTTTAATCACGAATCATAACTCAAATCACATCAAAATCTTAATGTGTTAAATCATGTTGTAACTTTATACTTAATTTTATTACCATTATTTAACTCCGAATCCTTGACGGTATATCTCGAAGAGTTTACTTTTCTCATCATCCTCATTTCTATTTCGTTCATCTGATTAGGTGAGTAGTCACTCCCCTTTATAACTCATTTTTTAACCGTTTTGGGGAATTATGCGTATTTACAGTATTTATATATTACTAGTATTCAAACCGCAACTGTTTAATCCTTGTGTGTATATCGGTTTATGCCTAACTTGCTATTTGCTTATTTGCTTTATTTGAACCGCATTCAGAGAGGTCCAACATATTCTCTGTCTAGTATGATCATACGACCGTCATAGTGGCCGACGTCAAACCCATTGACAATGGTTTCACCGACATCTCATTTTTGGTAACCAATGCCCATTCGCATGGCAACGGTTTAGCCCTTTCTTTATGGTTGATTGTTTGTGTGTGTGATATGGTTTAACTGATTATTCTCACCGAAACAGTTTACATCTTTCTTTGTTTATTATGTATTATTACTGTTTCAAAATATATTTTTATATATATTTAAACGATTATTGTTATAGGATAGCTCAGTTCATATTTATATATATTTAAACTAATAATATATAAATTGGATTAGATGTTAGTTATGGATAGTATAAAGGTGACTTATAAAATATAAAAGTAATTCTAATATAAATCTTTGCAATAATAATTATTATAGAAATCCATCGATCGATTAATAAACATTCTAATCACGAATCATAACTCAAATCACATCAAAATCTTAATTTGTTAAATCATGTTGTATCTTTATAATTAATCGTATTACCGTTATTTAACTACGAATCCTTGACGGTATATCCCGAAGGGTTTACTTTTCTCATCATCCTCATTTCTATTTCGTTCATCTGATCTGGTGAGTAGTCACTCCCCTTTTTAACTCATTTTTAACCGCTTTAGAGACTTATGCGTATTTACAGTATTTATATATTACTAGTATTCAAACCGCAACGGTTTAATCCTTGTGTGTATATTGGTTTATGCTAACTTGCTATTTGCTTATTTGCTTTATTTGAACCGCATTCAGAGAGTTCCAACATATTCTCAGTCTAGTATGATCATACGACCGTTTTAGTGGCCGGCGTCCGACCCATTGACAATGGTTTCACCGACACCTCATTTTTGGTATCCAATGCCCATTCGCATGGCAACGGTTTAGCCCTTTCTTTATGGTTTATTGTTTGTGTATGTGATATGGTTTAACTGATTATTCTCACAGAAACAGTTTGCATCTTTCTTTATTTATTATGTATTATTACTGTTTCAAAATATATTTTTATATATATTTAAACGATTATTGTTATAATATTGCTCAGTTCATATTTATATATATTTAAACTAATAAAATATAAATTGGATTAGATGTTAGTTATGGATAGTATAAAGGTGACTTATAAAATATAAAAGTAATTCTAATATAAATCTTTGCAATAATAATTATTATAGAAATCCATCGATCGATTAATAAACATTCTAATCACGAATCATAACTCAAATCACATCAAAATCTTAATTTGTTAAATCATGTTGTATCTTTATAAATAATCGTATTACCGTTATTTAACTACGAATCCTTGACGGTATATCCCGAAGGGTTTACTTTTCTCATCATCCTCATTTCTATTTCGTTCATCTGATCTGGTGAGTAGTCACTCCCTTTTTTAACTCATTTTTCAACCGCTTTGGGGACTTTTGCGTATTTACAGTATTTATATATTACTAGTATTCAAACCGCAACGGTTTAATCCTTGTGTGTATATCGGTTTATTCGTAACTTGATATTTGCTTATTTGATTTTTTTGAACCGCATTCAGAGAGGTCCAACATATTCTCTGTCTAGTATGATCATACGACCGTCGTAGTGGCCGGCGTCCGACCCATTGACAATGGTTTCACCGACACCTCATTTTTTTGTAACCAATGCCCATTCGCATGGCAACGGTTTAGCCCTTTCTTTATGGTTTATTGTTTGTGTGTGTGATATGGTTTAACTGATTATTCTCACAGAAACAGTTTACATATTTCTTTGTTTATTATGTATTATTACTGTTTCAAAATATATTTTTATATATATTTAAACGATTATTGTTATAATATTGCTCAGTTCATATTTATATATATTTAAACTAATAATATATAAATTGGATTAGATGTTAGTTATGGATAGTATAAAGGTGACTTATAAAATATAAAAGTAATTCTAATATAAATCTTTGCAATAATAATTATTATAGAAATCCATCGATCGATTAATAAACATTCTAATCACGAATCATAACTCAAATCACATCAAAATCTTAATTTGTTAAATCATGTTGTATCTTTATAAATAATCGTATTACCGTTATTTAACTACGAATCCTTGACGGTATATCCCGAAGGGTTTACTTTTCTCATCATCCTCATTTCTATTTCGTTCATCTGATCTGGTGAGTAGTCACTCCCTTTTTTAACTCATTTTTCAACCGCTTTGGGGACTTTTGCGTATTTACAGTATTTATATATTACTAGTATTCAAACCGCAACGGTTTAATCCTTGTGTGTATATCGGTTTATTCGTAACTTGATATTTGCTTATTTGATTTTTTTGAACCGCATTCAGAGAGGTCCAACATATTCTCTGTCTAGTATGATCATACGACCGTCGTAGTGGCCGGCGTCCGACCCATTGACAATGGTTTCACCGACACCTCATTTTTTTGTAACCAATGCCCATTCGCATGGCAACGGTTTAGCCCTTTCTTTATGGTTTATTGTTTGTGTGTGTGATATGGTTTAACTGATTATTCTCACAGAAACAGTTTACATATTTCTTTGTTTATTATGTATTATTACTGTTTCAAAATATATTTTTATATATATTTAAACGATTATTGTTATAATATTGCTCAGTTCATATTTATATATATTTAAACTAATAATATATAAATTGGATTAGATGTTAGTTATGGATAGTATAAAGGTGACTTATAAAATATAAAAGTAATTCTAATATAAATCTTTGCAATAATAATTATTATAGAAATCCATCGATCGATTAATAAACATTCTAATCACGAATCATAACCCAAATCACATCAAAATCTTATTTTGTTAAATCAGGTTGTATCTTTATAATTAATCGTATTACCGTTATTTAACTACGAATCCTTGACGGTATATCCCGAAGGGTTTACTTTTCTCATCATCCTCATTTCTATTTTGTTCATCTGATCAGGTGAGTAGTCACTCCCCTTTTTAACTCATTTTTTAACCGTTTTGGGGACTTATGCGTATTTACAGTATCTATATATTATCTAGTATTCAAACCGCAACTGTTTAATCCTTGTGTGTATATCGGTTTATGCCTAACTTTCTATTTGCTTAGTTGCTTTATTTGAACAGCATTCAGAGAGTTCCAGCATATTCTCAGTCTAGTATGATCATACGACCGTCGTAGTGGCCGGCGTCCGACCCATTGACAATTGTTTCACCGACACCTCATTTTTGGTAACCAATGCCCATTCGCATGGCAACGGTTTAGCCCTTTCTTTATGGTTGATTGTTTGTGTATGTGATATGGTTTAACTGATTATTCTCACAGAAACAGGTTGCATCTTTCTTTATTTATTATGTATTATTACTGTTTCAAAATATATTTTTATATATATTTAAACGATTATTGTTATAGTATAGCTCAGTTCATATTTATATTTAAACTAATTATTTATAAATTGGATTAGATGTTAGTTATGGATAGTAAAAAGGTGACTTATAAAATATAAAAGTAATTCTAATATAAATCTTTGCAATAATAATTATTATAGAAATCCATCGATCGATTAATAAACATTCTAATCACGAATCATAACTCAAATCACATCAAAATCTTAATTTGTTAAATCATGTTGTATCTTTATAATTAATCGTATTACCGTTATTTTACTACGAATCCTTGACGGTATATCCCGAAGGGTTTACTTTTCTCATCATCCTCATTTCTATTTCGTTCATCTGATCTGGTGAGTAGTCACTCCCCTTTTTAACTCATTTTTAACCGCTTTAGAGACTTATGCGTATTTACAGTATTTATATATTACTAGTATTCAAACCGCAACGGTTTAATCCTTGTGTGTATATTGGTTTATGCTAACTTGCTATTTGCTTATTTGCTTTATTTGAACGGCATTCAGAGAGTTCCAGCATATTCTCAGTCTAGTATGATCATACGACCGTCGTAGTGGCCGGCGTCCGACCCATTGACAATGGTTTCACCGACACCTCATTTTGGGTAACCTATGCCCATTCGCATGGCAACGGTTTAGCCCGAGCTTTATGGTTGATTGTTTGTGTATGTGATATGGTTTAACTGATTATTCTCACAGAAACAGTTTGCATCTTTCTTTATTTATTATGTACTATTACTGTTTCAAAATATATTTTTATATATATTTAAACGATTATTGTTATAGTATAGCTCAGTTCATATTTATATTTAAACTAATTATTTATAAATTGGATTAGATGTTAGTTATGGATAGTATAAAGGTGACTTATAAAATATAAAAGTAATTCTAATATAAATCTTTGCAATAATAATTATTATAGAAATCCATCGATCGATTAATAAACATTCTAATCACGAATCATAACCCAAATCACATCAAAATCTTATTTTGTTAAATCAGGTTGTATCTTTATAATTAATCGTATTACCGTTATTTAACTACGAATCCTTGACGGTATATCCCGAAGGGTTTACTTTTCTCATCATCCTCATTTCTATTTCGTTCATCTGATCTGGTGAGTAGTCACTCCCCTTTTTAACTCATTTTTAACCGCTTTAGAGACTTATGAGTATTTACAGTATTTATATATTACTAGTATTCAAACCGCAACGGTTTAATCCTTGTGTGTATATCGGTTAATGCCTAACTTGCAATTTGCTTATTTGCTTTATTTGAACCGCATTCAGAGAGGTCGAACATATTCTCTGTCTAGTATGATCATACGACCGTTTTAGTGGCCGGCGTCCGACCCATTGACAATGGTTTCACCGACACCTCATTTTTGGTAACCAATGCCCATTCGCATGGCAACGGTTTAGCCCTTTCTTTATGGTTGATTGTTTGTGTATGTGATATGGTTTAACTGATTATTCTCACAGAAACAGTTTGTATCTTTCTTTATTTATTATGTATTATTACTGTTTCAAAATATATTTTTATATATATTTAAACGATTATTGTTATAGTATAGCTCAGTTCATATTTATATTTAAACTAATTATTTATAAATTGGATTAGATGTTAGTTATGGATAGTATAAAGGTGACTTATAAAATATAAAAGTAATTCTAATATAAATCTTTGCAATAATAATTATTATAGAAATCCATCGATCGATTAATAAACATTCTAATCACGAATCATAACCCAAATCACATCAAAATCTTATTTTGTTAAATCAGGTTGTATCTTTATAATTAATCGTATTACCGTTATTTAACTACGAATCCTTGACGGTATATCCCGAAGGGTTTACTTTTCTCATCATCCTCATTTCTATTTCGTTCATCTGATCTGGTGAGTAGTCACTCCCCTTTTTAACTCATTTTTAACCGCTTTAGAGACTTATGAGAATTTACAGTATTTATATATTACTAGTATTCAAACCGCAACGGTTTAATCCTTGTGTGTATATCGGTTAATGCCTAACTTGCAATTTGCTTATTTGCTTTATTTGAACCGCATTCAGAGAGGTCGAACATATTCTCTGTCTAGTATGATCATACGACCGTTTTAGTGGCCGGCGTCCGACCCATTGACAATGGTTTCACCGACACCTCATTTTTGGTAACCAATGCCCATTCGCATGGCAACGGTTTAGCCCTTTCTTTATGGTTGATTGTTTGTGTATGTGATATGGTTTAACTGATTATTCTCACAGAAACAGTTTGTATCTTTCTTTATTTATTATGTATTATTACTGTTTCAAAATATATTTTTATATATATTTAAACGATTATTGTTATAGTATAGCTCAGTTCATATTTATATTTAAACTAATTATTTATAAATTGGATTAGATGTTAGTTATGGATAGTATAAAGGTGACTTATAAAATATAAAAGTAATTCTAATATAAATCTTTGCAATAATAATTATTATAGAAATCCATCGATCGATTAATAAACATTCTAATCACGAATCATAACTCAAATCACATCAAAATCTTAATTTGTTAAATCATGTTGTATCTTTATAATTAATCGTATTACCGTTATTTAACTACGAATCCTTGACGGTATATCCCGAAGGGTTTACTTTTCTCATCATCCTCATTTCTATTTCGTTCATCTGATCTGGTGAGTAGTCACTCCCCTTTTTAACTCATTTTTAACCGCTTTAGAGACTTATGCGTATTTACAGTATTTATATATTACTAGTATTCAAACCGCAACGGTTTAATACTTGTGTGTATATCGGTTTATGCCTAACTTGCTATTTGCTTATTTGCTTTAATTGAACCGCATTTAGAGAGGTCCAACATATTCTCTGTCTAGTATGATCATACGACCGTTTTAGTGGCCGGCGTCCGACCCATTGACAATGGTTTCACCGACACCTCATTTTTGGTAACCAATGCCCATTCGCATGGCTACGGTTTAGTCCTTTCTTTATGGTTGATTGTTCGTGTATGTGATATGGTTTAACTGATTATCCTCACAGAAACAGTTTGCATCTTTCTTTATTTATTATGTATTATTACTGTTTCAAAATATATTTTTATATATATTTAATCCATTATTGTTATAGTTTAGCTCAGTTCATATTTATTTATATTTAAACTAATTATTTATAAATTGGATTAGATGATAGTTGTGGATAGTAAAAAGGTGACTTGTAAAATATAAAAGTAATTCTAATATAAAACTTTGCAATAATAATATTATAGAAATCCATCGATCGATTAATAAACATTCTAATCACGAATCATAACTCAAATCACTTCAAAATCTTAATTTGTTAAATCATGTTGTATCTTTATAATTAATCGTATTACCGTTATTTAACTACGAATCCTTTAAGGTATATCCCGAAGGGTTTACTTTTCTCATCATCCTCATTTCTATTTCGTTCATCTGATCTGGTGAGTAGTCACTCCCCTTTTTAACTCATTTTTTAACCGCTTTGGGGACTTATGCGTATTTACAGTATTTATATATTACTAGTATTCAAACCGCAACGGTTTAATCCTTGTATTTATATCGGTTTATGCCTAACTTGCTATATATTTATTTGCTTTATTTGAACAGCATTCCGAGAGGTCCAACATTTTCTCTATCTAGTATGATCAAACGACCGTCGTAGTGGCCGGCGTCCGACCCATTGACAATGATTTCACCGACACCTCATTTTTGGTAACCAATGCCCATTCGCATGACAACGGTTTAGTCCTTTTATTTTGGTTGATTGTTTGTGTATGTGATATGGTTTAACTGATTATTCTCACCGAAACAGTTCGCATCTTTCTTTATTTATTATGTATTATCACTGTTTCAAAATATATTTTTATATATATTTAAACGATTATTGTTATAGTATAGCTCAGTTCATATTTATTTATATTTAAACTAATTATTAATAAATTGGATTAGATGATAGTTATGGATAGTTTAAAGGTGACTTATTAAATATAAAAGTAATTCTAATATAAATCTTTGCAATAATAATTATTATAGAAATCCATCGATCGATTAATAAACATTCTAATCACGAATCATAACTCAAATCACATCAAAATCTTAATTTGTTAAATCATGTTGTATCTTTATAATTAATCGTGTTACCGTTATTTAACTACAAATCCTTGACGGTATATCCCGAAGGGTTTACTTTTCTCATCATCCACATTTCAATTTCGTTCATCTGATCGGATGAGTAGTCACTCCCCTTTTTAACTCATTTTTTAACCGCTTTGGGGACTTATGGGTATTTACAGTATTTATATATTACTAGTATTCAAACCGCATCGGTTTAATCCTTGTGTGTATATCGGTTTATGCCTAACTTGCTATTTGCTTATTTGCTTTATTTGAACCGCATTCAGAGAGGTCCAACATATTCTCTGTCTAGTATGATCATACGACCGTCATAGTGGCCGACGTCCAACCCATTGACAATGGTTTCACCGACATCTCATTTTTGGTAACCAATGCCCATTCGCATGGCAACGGTTTAGCCCTTTCTTTATGGTTGATTGTTTGTGTGTGTGATATGGTTTAACTGATTATTCTCACCGAAACAGTTTACATCTTTCTTTGTTTATTATGTATTATTACTGTTTCAAAATATATTTTTATATATATTTAAACGATTATTGTTATAGGATAGATCAGTTCATATTTGTATATATTTAAACTAATAATATATAAATTGAATTAGATGTTAGTTATGGATAGTATAAAGGTGACTTATAAAATATAAAAGTAATTCTAATATAAATCTTTGCAATAATAATTATTATTGAAATCCATCGATCGATTAATAAACATTCTAATCATCTATCATAACTAAAATAAAATCAAAATCTTAATTTGTTAAATCATGTTGTATCTTTATAATTAATCTTATTACCATTATTTAACTACGAATCCTTTACTTTTCTGATCATCCTCATTTCTATTTCGTTCATCTTATCAGGTGAGTAGTCACTCCCCTTTTTAACTCATTTTTTATATCGGTTTATGCCTAACTTGCTATATATTTATTTGCTTTATTTGAACAGCATTCCGAGAGGTCCAACATTTTCTCTATCTAGTATGATCAAACGACCGTCGTAGTGGCCGGCGTCCGACCCATTGACAATGGTTTCACCGACACCTCATTTTTGGTAACCAATGCCCATTCGCATGACAACGGTTTAGTCCTTTTATTTTGGTTGATTGTTTGTGTATGTGATATGGTTTAACTGATTATTCTCACCGAAACAGTTCGCATCTTTCTTTATTTATTATGTATTATCACTGTTTCAAAATATATTTTTATATATATTTAAACGATTATTGTTATAGTATAGCTCAGTTCATATTTATTTATATTTAAACTAATTATTAATAAATTGGATTAGATGATAGTTATGGATAGTTTAAAGGTGACTTATTAAATATAAAAGTAATTCTAATATAAATCTTTGCATTAATAATTATTATAGAAATCCATCGATCGATTAATAAACATTCTAATCACGAATCATAACTCAAATCACATCAAAATCTTAATTTGTTAAATCATGTTGTATCTTTATAATTAATCGTGTTACCGTTATTTAACTACAAATCCTTGACGGTATATCCCGAAGGGTTTACTTTTCTCATCATCCACATTTCAATTTCGTTCATCTGATCGGATGAGTAGTCACTCCCCTTTTTAACTCATTTTTTAACCGCTTTGGGGACTTATGGGTATTTACAGTATTTATATATTACTAGTATTCAAACCGCATCGGTTTAATCCATGTGTGTATATCGGTTTATGCCTAACTTGCTATTTGCTTATTTGCTTTATTTGAACCGCATTCAGAGAGGTCCAACATATTCTCTGTCTAGTATGATCATACGACCGTCATAGTGGCCGACGTCCAACCCATTGACAATGGTTTCACCGACATCTCATTTTTGGTAACCAATGCCCATTCGCATGGCAACGGTTTAGCCCTTTCTTTATGGTTGATTGTTTGTGTGTGTGATATGGTTTAACTGATTATTCTCACCGAAACAGTTTACATCTTTCTTTGTTTATTATGTATTATTACTGTTTCAAAATATATTTTTATATATATTTAAACGATTATTGTTATAGGATAGCTCAGTTCATATTTATATATATTTAAACTAATAATATATAAATTGGATTAGATGTTAGTTATGGATAGTATAAAGGTGACTTATAAAATATAAAAGTAATTCTAATATAAATCTTTGCAATAATAATTATTATAGAAATCCATCGATCGATTAATTAACATTCTAATCACGAATCATAACTCAAATCACATCAAAATCTTAATTTGTTAAATCATGTTGTATCTTTATAATTAATCGTATTACCGTTATTTAACTACGAATCCTTGACGGTATATCCCGAAGGGTTTACTTTTCTCATCATCCTCATTTCTATTTCGTTCATCTGATCTGGTGAGTAGTCACTCCCCTTTTTAACTCATTTTTAACCGCTTTAGAGACTTATGCGTATTTACAGTATTTATATATTACTAGTATTCAAACCGCAACGGTTTAATCCTTGTGTGTATATTGGTTTATGCTAACTTGCTATTTGCTTATTTGCTTTATTTGAACCGCATTCAGAGAGTTCCAACATATTCTCTGTCTAGTATGATCATACGACCGTTGTAGTGGCCGGCGTCCGACCCATTGACAATGGTTTCACCGAAATCTCATTTTGGGTAACCTATGCCCATTCGCATGGCAACGGTTTAGCCCTTTCTTTATGGTTGATTGTTTGTGTATGTGATATGGTTTAACAGATTAATCTCACAGAAATAGTTTACATCTTTCTTTGTTTATTATGTATTATTACTGTTTCAAAATATATTTTTATATATATTTAAACGATTATTGTTATAGTATAGCTCAGTTCATATTTATATATATTTAAACTAATAATATATAAATTGGATTAGATGTTAGTTATGGATAGTATAAAGGTGACTTATAAAATATAAAAGTAATTCTAATATAAATCTTTGCAATAATAATTATTATAGGAATCCATCGATCGATTAATAAACATTCTAATCACGAATCATAACTCAAATCACATCAAAATCTTAACGTGTTAAATCATGTTGTAACTTTATACTTAATCTTATTACTATTATTTAATTATGAATCCTTGACGGTATATCCCGAAGGGTTTAATTTTGTCATCATCCTCATTTCTATTTTGTCCATCTGATCAGGTGAGTAGTCACTCCCCTTTTTAACTCATTTTTAACCGTTTTGGGGACTTATGCGTATTTACAGTATTTATATATTATCTAGTATTCAAACCGCAACTGTTTAATCCTTGTGTGTATATCGGTTTATGCCTAACTTGCTATTTGCCTATTTGCTTTATTTGAACCGCATTCAGAGAGTTCCAACATATTCTCAGTCTAGTATGATCATATGACCGTCGTAGTGGCCGGCGTCCGACCCATTGACAATGGTTTCACCGACACCTCATTTTTGGTAACCAATGCCCATTCGCATGGCAACGGTTTAGCCCTTTCTTTATGGTTGATTGTTTGTGTATGTGATATGGTTTAACTGATTATTCTCACAGAAACAGTTTGCCTCTTTCTTTATTTATTATGTATTATTACTGTTTCAAAATATATTTTTATATATATTTAAACGATTATTGTTATTGTATAGCTCAGTTCATATTTATTTATATTTAAACTAATTATTTATAAATTGGATTAGATGATAGTTATGGATAGTATAAAGGTGACTTATAAAATATAAAAGTAATTCTAATATAAATCTTTGCATTAATAATATTATAGAAATCCATCGATCGATTAATAAACATTCTAATCACGAATCATAACTCAAATCACATCAAAATCTTAATTTGTTAAATCATGTTGTATTTTTATAATTAATCGTGTTACCGTTATTTAACTACGAATCCTTGACGGTATATCCCGAAGGGTTTACTTTTCTCATCATCCTCATTTCTATTTCGTTCATCTGATCTGGTGAGTAGTCACTCCCCTTTTTAACTCATTTTTAACCGCTTTAGAGACTTATGCGTATTTACAGTATTTATATATTACTAGTATTCAAACCGCAACGGTTTAATCCTTGTGTGTATATTGGTTTATGCTAACTTGCTATTTGCTTATTTGCTTTATTTGAACCGCATTCAGAGAGTTCCAACATATTCTCAGTCTAGTATGATCATACGACCGTTTTAGTGGCCGGCGTCCGACCCATTGACAATGGTTTCACCGACACCTCATTTTTGGTAACCAATGCCCATTCGCATGGCTACGGTTTAGCCCTTTCTTTATGGTTGATTGTTTGTGTATGTGATAAGGTTTAACTGATTATTCTCACAGAAACAGTTTGCATCTTTCTTTATTTATTATGTATTATTACTGTTTCAAAATATATTTTTATATATATTTAATCCATTATTGTTATAGTATAGCTCAGTTCATATTTATTTATATTTAAACTAATTATTTATAAATTGGATTAGATGATAGTTATGGATAGTATAAAGGTGACTTGTAAAATATAAAAGTAATTCTAATATAAAACTTTGCAATTATAATATTATAGAAATCCATCGATCGATTAATAAACATTCTAATCACGAATCATAACTCAAATCACATCAAAATCTTAATTTGTTAAATCATGTTGTATCTTTATAATTAATCGTATTACCGTTATTTAACTACGAATCCTTTACGGTATATCCCGAAGGGTTTACTTTTCTCATCATCCTCATTTCTATTTCGTTCATCTGATCTGGTGAGTAGTCACTCCCCTTTTTAACTCATTTTTTAACCGCTTTGGGGACTTATGCGTATTTACAGTATTTATATATTACTAGTATTCAAACCGCAACGGTTTAATCCTTGTATGTATATCGGTTTATGCCTAACTTGCTATTTATTTATTTGCTTTATTTGAACAGCATTCCGAGAGGTCCAACATTTTCTCTGTCTAGTATGATCAAACGACCGTCGTAGTGGCCGGCGTCCGACCCATTGACAATGGTTTCACCGACACCTCATTTTTGGTAACCAATGCCCATTCGCATGACAACGGTTTAGTCCTTTTATTTTGGTTGATTGTTTGTGTATGTGATATGGTTTAACTGATTATTCTCACCGAAACAGTTCGCATCTTTCTTTATTTATTATGTATTATCACTGTTTCAAAATATATTTTTATATATATTTAAACGATTATTGTTATAGTATAGCTCAGTTCATATTTATTTATATTTAAACTAATTATTAATAAATTGGATTAGATGATAGTTATGGATAGTTTAAAGGTGACTTATTATATATATAAATAATTCTAATATAAATCTTTGCAATAATAATTATTATAGAAATCCATCGATCGATTAATAAACATTCTAATCACGAATCATAACTCAAATCACATCAAAATCTTAATTTGTTAAATCATGTTGTATCTTTATAATTAATCGTGTTACCGTTATTTAACTACAAATCCTTGACGGTATATCCCGAAGGGTTTACTTTTCTCATCATCCACATTTCAATTTCGTTCATCTGATCGGATGAGTAGTCACTCCCCTTTTTAACTCATTTTTTAACCGCTTTAGAGACTTATGGGTATTTACAGTATTTATATATTACTAGTATTCAAACCGCATCGGTTTAATCCTTGTGTGTATATCGGTTTATGCCTAACTTGCTATTTGCTTATTTGCTTTATTTGAACCGCATTCAGAGAGGTCCAACATATTCTCTGTCTAGTATGATCATACGACCGTCATAGTGGCCGGCGTCCAACCCATTGACAATGGTTTCACCGACATCTCATTTTTGGTAACCAATGCCCATTCGCATGGCAACGGTTTAGCCCTTTCTTTATGGTTGATTGTTTGTGTGTGTGATATGGTTTAACTGATTATTCTCACCGAAACAGTTTACATCTTTCTTTGTTTATTATGTATTATTACTGTTTCAAAATATATTTTTATATATATTTAAACGATTATTGTTATAGGATAGCTCAGTTCATATTTATATATATTTAAACTAATAATATATAAATTGGATTAGATGTTAGTTATGGATAGTATAAAGGTGACTTATAAAATATAAAAGTAATTCTAATATAAATCTTTGCAATAATAATTATTATAGAAATCCATCGATCGATTAATAAACATTCTAATCACGAATCATAACTCAAATCACATCAAAATCTTAATTTGTTAAATCATGTTGTATCTTTATAATTAATCGTATTACCGTTATTTAACTACGAATCCTTGACGGTATATCCCGAAGGGTTTACTTTTCTCATCATCCTCATTTCTATTTCGTTCATCTGATCTGGTGAGTAGTCACTCCCCTTTTTAACTCATTTTTAACCGCTTTAGAGACTTATGCGTATTTACAGTATTTATATATTACTAGTATTCAAACCGCAACGGTTTAATCCTTGTGTGTATATTGGTTTATGCTAACTTGCTATTTGCTTATTTGCTTTATTTGAACCGCATTCAGAGAGTTCCAACATATTCTCTGTCTAGTATGATCATACGACCGTTGTAGTGGCCGGCGTCCGACCCTTTGACAATGGTTTCACCGAAATCTCATTTTGGGTAACCTATGCCCATTCGCATGGCAACGGTTTAGCCCTTTCTTTATGGTTGATTGTTTGTGTATGTGATATGGTTTAACAGATTAATCTCACAGAAATAGTTTACATCTTTCTTTGTTTATTATGTATTATTACTGTTTCAAAATATATTTTTATATATATTTAAACGATTATTGTTATAGTATAGCTCAGTTCATATTTATATATATTTAAACTAATAATATATAAATTGGATTAGATGTTAGTTATGGATAGTATAAAGGTGACTTATAAAATATAAAAGTAATTCTAATATAAATCTTTGCAATAATAATTATTATAGGAATCCATCGATCGATTAATAAACATTCTAATCACGAATCATAACTCAAATCACATCAAAATCTTAACGTGTTAAATCATGTTGTAACTTTATACTTAATCTTATTACTATTATTTAATTATGAATCCTTGACGGTATATCCCGAAGGGTTTAATTTTGTCATCATCCTCATTTCTATTTTGTCCATCTGATCAGGTGAGTAGTCACTCCCCTTTTTAACTCATTTTTAACCGTTTTGGGGACTTATGCGTATTTACAGTATTTATATATTATCTAGTATTCAAACCGCAACTGTTTAATCCTTGTGTGTATATCGGTTTATGCCTAACTTGCTATTTGCCTATTTGCTTTATTTGAACCGCATTCAGAGAGTTCCAACATATTCTCAGTCTAGTATGATCATATGACCGTCGTAGTGGCCGGCGTCCGACCCATTGACAATGGTTTCACCGACACCTCATTTTTGGTAACCAATGCCCATTCGCATGGCAACGGTTTAGCCCTTTCTTTATGGTTGATTGTTTGTGTATGTGATATGGTTTAACTGATTATTCTCACAGAAACAGTTTGCCTCTTTCTTTATTTATTATGTATTATTACTGTTTCAAAATATATTTTTATATATATTTAAACGATTATTGTTATTGTATAGCTCAGTTCATATTTATTTATATTTAAACTAATTATTTATAAATTGGATTAGATGATAGTTATGGATAGTATAAAGGTGACTTATAAAATATAAAAGTAATTCTAATATAAATCTTTGCATTAATAATATTATAGAAATCCATCGATCGATTAATAAACATTCTAATCACGAATCATAACTCAAATCACATCAAAATCTTAATTTGTTAAATCATGTTGTATTTTTATAATTAATCGTGTTACCGTTATTTAACTACGAATCCTTGACGGTATATCCCGAAGGGTTTACTTTTCTCATCATCCTCATTTCTATTTCGTTCATCTGATCTGGTGAGTAGTCACTCCCCTTTTTAACTCATTTTTAACCGCTTTAGAGACTTATGCGTATTTACAGTATTTATATATTACTAGTATTCAAACCGCAACGGTTTAATCCTTGTGTGTATATTGGTTTATGCTAACTTGCTATTTGCTTATTTGCTTTATTTGAACCGCATTCAGAGAGTTCCAACATATTCTCAGTCTAGTATGATCATACGACCGTTTTAGTGGCCGGCGTCCGACCCATTGACAATGGTTTCACCGACACCTCATTTTTGGTAACCAATGCCCATTCGCATGGCTACGGTTTAGCCCTTTCTTTATGGTTGATTGTTTGTGTATGTGATAAGGTTTAACTGATTATTCTCACAGAAACAGTTTGCATCTTTCTTTATTTATTATGTATTATTACTGTTTCAAAATATATTTTTATATATATTTAATCCATTATTGTTATAGTATAGCTCAGTTCATATTTATTTATATTTAAACTAATTATTTATAAATTGGATTAGATGATAGTTATGGATAGTATAAAGGTGACTTGTAAAATATAAAAGTAATTCTAATATAAAACTTTGCAATTATAATATTATAGAAATCCATCGATCGATTAATAAACATTCTAATCACGAATCATAACTCAAATCACATCAAAATCTTAATTTGTTAAATCATGTTGTATCTTTATAATTAATCGTATTACCGTTATTTAACTACGAATCCTTTACGGTATATCCCGAAGGGTTTACTTTTCTCATCATCCTCATTTCTATTTCGTTCATCTGATCTGGTGAGTAGTCACTCCCCTTTTTAACTCATTTTTTAACCGCTTTGGGGACTTATGCGTATTTACAGTATTTATATATTACTAGTATTCAAACCGCAACGGTTTAATCCTTGTATGTATATCGGTTTATGCCTAACTTGCTATTTATTTATTTGCTTTATTTGAACAGCATTCCGAGAGGTCCAACATTTTCTCTGTCTAGTATGATCAAACGACCGTCGTAGTGGCCGGCGTCCGACCCATTGACAATGGTTTCACCGACACCTCATTTTTGGTAACCAATGCCCATTCGCATGACAACGGTTTAGTCCTTTTATTTTGGTTGATTGTTTGTGTATGTGATATGGTTTAACTGATTATTCTCACCGAAACAGTTCGCATCTTTCTTTATTTATTATGTATTATCACTGTTTCAAAATATATTTTTATATATATTTAAACGATTATTGTTATAGTATAGCTCAGTTCATATTTATTTATATTTAAACTAATTATTAATAAATTGGATTAGATGATAGTTATGGATAGTTTAAAGGTGACTTATTAAATATAAAAATAATTCTAATATAAATCTTTGCAATAATAATTATTATAGAAATCCATCGATCGATTAATAAACATTCTAATCACGAATCATAACTCAAATCACATCAAAATCTTAATTTGTTAAATCATGTTGTATCTTTATAATTAATCGTGTTACCGTTATTTAACTACAAATCCTTGACGGTATATCCCGAAGGGTTTACTTTTCTCGTCATCCACATTTCAATTTCGTTCATCTGATCGGATGAGTAGTCACTCCCCTTTTTAACTCATTTTTTAACCGCTTTAGAGACTTATGGGTATTTACAGTATTTATATATTACTAGTATTCAAACCGCATCGGTTTAATCCTTGTGTGTATATCGGTTTATGCCTAACTTGCTATTTGCTTATTTGCTTTATTTGAACCGCATTCAGAGAGGTCCAACATATTCTCTGTCTAGTATGATCATACGACCGTCATAGTGGCCGGCGTCCAACCCATTGACAATGGTTTCACCGACATCTCATTTTTGGTAACCAATGCCCATTCGCATGGCAACGGTTTAGCCCTTTCTTTATGGTTGATTGTTTGTGTGTGTGATATGGTTTAACTGATTATTCTCACCGAAACAGTTTACATCTTTCTTTGTTTATTATGTATTATTACTGTTTCAAAATATATTTTTATATATATTTAAACGATTATTGTTATAGGATAGCTCAGTTCATATTTGTATATATTTAAACTAATAATATATAAATTGGATTAGATGTTAGTTATGGATAGTATAAAGGTGACTTATAAAATATAAAAGTAATTCTAATATAAATCTTTGCAATAATAATTATTATTGAAATCCATCGATCGATTAATAAACATTCTAATCATCTATCATAACTCAAATAAAATCAAAATCTTAATTTGTTAAATCAAGTTGTATCTTTATAATTAATCTTATTACCATTATTTAACTACGAATCCTTTACTTTTCTGATCATCCTCATTTCTATTTCGTTCATCTTATCAGGTAAGTAGTCACTCCCCTTTTTAACTCATTTTTTAACCGTTTTGGGGACTTATGCGTATTTACAGTATTTATATATTACTACTATTCAAACCGCAACGGTTTAATACTTGTGTGTATATCGGTTTATGCCTAACTTGCTATTTGCTTATTTGCTTTAATTGAACCGCATTTAGAGAGGTCCAACATATTCTCTGTCTAGTATGATCATACGACCGTTGTAGTGGCCGGCGTCCGACCCATTGACAATGGTTTCACCGAAATCTCATTTTGGGTAACCTATGCCCATTCGCATGGCAACGGTTTAGCCCTTTCTTTATGGTTGATTGTTTGTGTATGTGATATGGTTTAACAGATTAATCTCACAGAAATAGTTTACATCTTTCTTTGTTTATTATGTATTATTACTGTTTCAAAATATATTTTTATATATATTTAAACGATTATTGTTATAGTATAGCTCAGTTCATATTTATATATATTTAAACTAATAATATATAAATTGGATTAGATGTTAGTTATGGATAGTATAAAGGTGACTTATAAAATATAAAAGTAATTCTAATATAAATCTTTGCAATAATAATTATTATAGGAATCCATCGATCGATTAATAAACATTTTAATCACGAATCATAACTCAAATCACATCAAAATCTTAACGTGTTAAATCATGTTGTAACTTTATTCTTAATCTTATTACTATTATTTAATTATGAATCCTTGACGGTATATCCCGAAGGGTTTAATTTTGTCATCATCCTCATTTCTATTTTGTCCATCTGATCAGGTGAGTAGTCACTCCCCTTTTTAACTCATTTTTAACCGTTTTGGGGACTTATGCGTATTTACAGTATTTATATATTATCTAGTATTCAAACCGCAACTGTTTAATCCTTGTGTGTATATCGGTTTATGCCTAACTTGCTATTTGCCTATTTGCTTTATTTGAACCGCATTCAGAGAGTTCCAACATATTCTCAGTCTAGTATGATCATATGACCGTCGTAGTGGCCGGCGTCCGACCCATTGACAATGGTTTCACCGACACCTCATTTTTGGTAACCAATGCCCATTCGCATGGCAACGGTTTAGCCCTTTCTTTATGGTTGATTGTTTGTGTATGTGATATGGTTTAACTGATTATTCTCACAGAAACAGTTTGCCTCTTTCTTTATTTATTATGTATTATTACTGTTTCAAAATATATTTTTATATATATTTAAACGATTATTGTTATTGTATAGCTCAGTTCATATTTATTTATATTAAAACTAATTATTTATAAATTGGATTAGATGATAGTTATGGATAGTATAAAGGTGACTTATAAAATATAAAAGTAATTCTAATATAAATCTTTGCATTAATAATATTATAGAAATCCATCGATCGATTAATAAACATTCTAATCACGAATCATAACTCAAATCACATCAAAATCTTAATTTGTTAAATCATGTTGTATCTTTATAATTAATCGTGTTACCGTTATTTAACTACGAATCCTTGACGGTATATCCCGAAGGGTTTACTTTTCTCATCATCCTCATTTCTATTTCGTTCATCTGATCTGGTGAGTAGTCACTCCCCTTTTTAACTCATTTTTTAACCGCTTTGGGGACTTATGGGTATTTACAGTATTTATATATTACTAGTATTCAAACCGCATCGGTTTAATCCTTGTGTGTATATCGGTTTATGCCTAACTTGCTATTTGCTTATTTGCTTTATTTGAACCGCATTCAGAGAGGTCCAACATATTCTCTGTCTAGTATGATCATACGACCGTCATAGTGGCCGACGTCCAACCCATTGACAATGGTTTCACCGACATCTCATTTTTGGTAACCAATGCCCATTCGCATGGCAACGGTTTAGCCCTTTCTTTATGGTTGATTGTTTGTGTGTGTGATATGGTTTAACTGATTATTCTCACCAAAACAGTTTACATCTTTCTTTGTTTATTATGTATTATTACTGTTTCAAAATATATTTTTATATATATTTAAACGATTATTGTTATAGGATAGCTCAGTTCATATTTATATATATTTAAACTAATAATATATAAATTGGATTAGATGTTAGTTATGGATAGTATAAAGGTGACTTATAAAATATAAAAGTAATTCTAATATAAATCTTTGCAATAATAATTATTATAGAAATCCATCGATCGATTAATAAACATTCTAATCACGAATCATAACTCAAATCACATCAAAATCTTAATTTGTTAAATCATGTTGTATCTTTATAATTAATCGTATTACCGTTATTTAACTACGAATCCTTGACGGTATATCCCGAAGGGTTTACTTTTCTCATCATCCTCATTTCTATTTCGTTCATCTGATCTGGTGAGTAGTCACTCCCCTTTTTAACTCATTTTTTAACCGCTTTGGGGACTTATGCGTATTTACAGTATTTATATATTACTAGTATTCAAACCGCAACGGTTTAATCCTTGTGTGTATATCGGTTTATGCCTAACTTGCTATTTACTTATTTGCTTTATTTGAACCGCATTCAGAGAGGTCGAACATATTCTCTGTCTAGTATGATCATACGACCGTTGTAGTGGCCGGCGTCCGACCCATTGACAATGGTTTCACCGACACCTCATTTTTGGTAACCAATGCCCATTCGGATGGCAACGGTTTAGCCCTTTCTTTTTGGTTGATTGTTTGTGTATGTGATATGGTTTTACTGATTATTCTCACAGAAACAGTTTGCATCTTTCTTTATTGATTATGTATTATTACTGTTTCAAAATATATTTTTATATATATTTAAACGATTATTGTTATAGTATAGCTCAGTTCATTTTTATTTATATTTAAACTAATTATTTATAAATTGGATTAGATGTTTGTTATGGATAGTATAAAGGTGACTTATAAAATATAAAAGTAATTCTAATATAAATCTTTTCAATAATAATTATTATAGAAATCCATCGATCGATTAATAAACATTCTAATCACGAATCATAACTCAAATCACATCAAAATCTTAATTTGTTAAATCATGTTGTATCTTTATAATTAATCTTATTAGCATTATTTAACTACGAATCCTTGACGGTATATCCCGAAGGGTTTACTTTTCTCATCATCCTCATTTCTATTTCGTTCATCTGATCTGGTGAGTAGTCACTCCCCTTTTTAACTCATTTTTAACCGATTTAGGGACTTATGCGTATTTACAGTATTTATATATTACTAGTATTCAAACCGCATCGGTTTAATCCTTGTGTGTATATCGGTTTATGCCTTGCTATTTGCTTATTTGCTTATTTGCTTTATTTGAACCGCATTCAGAGAGGTCAACAAATTCTCTGTCTAGTATGATCATACGACCGTCATAGTGGCCAGCGTCCGACCCATTGACAATGGTTTCACCGACATCTCATTTTTGGTAACCAATGCCCATTCGCATGGCAACGGTTTAGCTTTTTCTTTATGGTTGATTGTTTGTGTGTGTGATATGGTTTAACTAATTATTCTCACCGAAACAGTTTACATCTTTCTTTGTTTTTTATGTATTATTACTGTTTCAAAATATATTTTTATATATATTTAAACGATTATTGTTATAGTATAGCTCAGTTCATATTTATTTATATTTAAACTAATTATTTATAAATTGGATTAGATGATAGTTATGGATAGTATAATGGTGACTTATAAAATATAAAAGTAATTCTAATATAAATCTTTGCAATAATAATATTATAGAAATCCATCGATCGATTAATAAACATTCTAATCACGAATCATAACTCAAATCACATCAAAATCTTAATTTGTTAAATCATGTTGTATCTTTATAATTAATCGTGTTACCGTTATTTAACTACGAATCCTTGACGGTATATCCCGAAGGGTTTACTTTTCTCATCATCCTCATTTCAATTTCGTTCATCTGATCTAGTGAGTAGTCACTCCCCTTTTTACCTCATTTTTTAACCGCTTTGGGGACTTATGGGTATTTACAGTATTTATATATTACTAGTATTCAAACCGCATCGGTTTAATCCTTGTGTGTATATCGGTTTATGCCTAACTTGCTATTTGCTTATTTGCTTTATTTGAACCGCATTTAGAGAGGTCCAACAAATTCTCTGTCTAGTATGATCATACGACCGTCATAGTGGCCGGCGTCCGACCCATTGACAATGGTTTCACCGACATCTCATTTTTGGTAACCAATGCCCATTTGCATGGCAACGGTTTAGCCCTTTCTTTATGGTTGATTGTTTGTGTGTGTGATATGGTTTAACTGATTATTCTCACCGAAACAGTTTACATCTTTCTTTGTTTTTTATGTATTATTACTGTTTCAAAATATATTTTTATATATATTTAAACGATTATTGTTATAGTATAGCTTAGTTCATATTTATATATATTTAAAATAATAATATATAAATTGGATGAGATGTTAGTTATGGATAGTATAAAGGTGACTTATAAAATATAAAAGTAATTCTAATATAAATCTTTGCAATAATAATTATTATAGAAATCCATCGATCGATTAATAAACATTCTAATCACGAATCATAACTCAAATCACATCAAAATCTTAATTTGTTAAATCAAGTTGTATCTTTATAATTAATCGTGTTACCTTTATTTAACTACGAATCCTTGACGGTATATCCCGAATGGTTTACTTTTCTCATCATCCTCATTTCTATTACGTTCATCTGATCTGGTGAGTAGTCACTCCCCTTTTTAACTCATTTTTAACCGCTTTGGGGACTTATGGGTATTTACAGTATTTATATATTACTAGTATTCAAACCGCATCGGTTTAATCCTTGTGTGTATATCGGTTTATGCCTAACTTGCTATTTGCTTATTTGCTTTATTTGAACCGCATTCAGAGAGGTCCAACATATTCTCTGTCAAGTATGATCATACGACCGTCGTAGTGGCCGGCGTCCGACCCATTGACAACGGTTTCACCGACATCTCATTTTTGGTAACCAATGCCCATTCGCATGGAAACGGTTTAGAACTTTCTTTATGGTTGATTGTTTGTGTATGTGATATGGTTAAACTGATTATTCTCACAGAAATAGTTTACATCTTTCTTTGTTTATTATGTATTATTACTGTTTCAAAATATATTTTTATATATATTTAAACGATTATTGTTATAGTATAGCTCAGTTCATATTTATATATATTTAAACTAATAATATATAAATAAATTAGATGTTAGTTATGGATAGTATAAAGGTGACTTATAAAATATAAAAGTAATTCTAATATAAATCTTTGCAATAATAATTATTATAGAAATCCATCGATCGATTAATAAACATTCTAATCACGAATCATAACTCATATCACATCCAAATCTTAATTTGTTAAATCATGTTGTATCTTTATGATTAATCTTATTAGCATTATTTAACTACGAATCCTTGACGGTATATCCCGAATGGTTTACTTTTATCATCATCCTCATTTCTATTTCGTTCATCTGATCTGGTGAGTAGTCACTCCCTTTTTTAACTCATTTTTTAACCGCTTTGGGGACTTATGGGTATTTACAGTATTTATATATTACTAGTATTCAAACCGCATCGGTTTAATCCTTGTGTGTATATCGGTTTATGCCTAACTTGCTATTTGCTTATTTGCTTTATTTGAACCGCATTCAGAGAGGTCCAACATATTCTCTGTCTAGTATGATCATACGACCGTTTGTGTATGATTAGATATTAGTTATGGATAGTATAAAGGTGACTAATAAAATATAAAAGTAATTCTAATATAAATCTTTGCAATAATAATTATTATAGAAATTCATCGATCGATTAATAAACATTCTAAACACGAATCATAACTCAAATCACATCAAAATCTTAATTTGTTAAATCATGTTGTATCTTTATAATTAATCTTATTACCATTATTTAACTACGAATCCTTGACGGTATATCCCGAAGGGTTTACTTTTCTCATCATCCTCATTTCAATTTCGTTCATCTGATCAGGTGAGTAGTCACTCCCCTTTTTAACTCATTTTTTAACCGTTTTGGGGACTTATGCGTATTTACAGTATTTATATATTATCTAGTATTCAAACCGCAACTGTTTAATCCTTGTGTGTGTATCGGTTTATGCCTAACTTGCTATTTGCTTATTTACTTTAATTGAACCGCATTCAGAGAGGTCCAACATATTCTCAGTCTAGTGTGATCATACGACCGTCGTAGTGGCCGGCGTCCGACCCATTGACAATGGTTTCACCGACACCTAATTTTTTGTGACCAATGCCCATTCGCATGGCAACGGTTTAGCCCTTTCTTTATGGTTGATTGTTTGTGTATGTGATATGGTTTAACTGATTATTCTCACTGAAACAGTTTGCATCTTTCTTTATTTATTATGTATTATTACTGTTTCAAAATATATTTTTATATATATTCAAACGATTGTTGTTATAGTATAGTTCAGTTTATATTTATATATATTTAAACTAATTATTTATAAATTGGATTAGATGTTAGTTATGGATAGTATAAAGGTGACTTATAAAATATAAAAGTAATTCTAATATAAATCTTTGCAATAATAATCATTATAGAAATCCATCGATCGATTAATAAACATTCTAATCATCTATCATAACTCAAATAAAATCAAAATCTTAATTTGTTAAATCATTTTGTATCTTTATAATTAATCTTATTACCATTATTTAACTACGAATCCTTGACGGTATATCCCGAAGGGTTTACTTTTCTCATCATCCTCATTTGTATTTCGTTGATCTTATCAGGTGAGTAGTCACTCCCCTTTTTAACTCATTTTTTAACCGTTTTGGGGACTTATGCGTATTTACAGTATTTATATATTATCTAGTATTCAAACCACAAATGTTTAATCCTTTTGTGTATATCGGTTTGTGCCTAACTTGCTATTTGCTATTTGCTTTATTTGAACCGCATTTAGAGAGGTCCAACATATTCTCAGTCTAGTATGATCATACGACCATCGTAGTGGCCCGCGTCCGACCCATTGACAATGGTTTCACCGACACCCCATTTTTGGTAACCAATGCACATTCGCAAGGCAACGGTTTAGCCCTTTATTTATGGTTAATTGTTTGTGTATGTGATATGATTTAACTGATTATTCTCACAGAAACAGATTGCGTCTTTCTTTATTTATTATGTATTATTACTGATTCAAAATATATTTTTATATATATTTAAACTATTATTGTTATAGTATAGCTCACTTCATATTTATATATATTTAAACTAATTATTTATAAATTGGATAAGATGTTAGTTATGGATAGTATAAAGGTGACTTATAAAATATAAAAGTAATTCTAATTTAAATCTTTGCAATAATAATTATTATAGAAATCCATCGATCGATTAATAAACATTCTAATCACGAATCATAACTCAAATCACATCAAAATCCTAATTTGTTAAATCATGTTGTATCTTTATAATTAATCTTATTACCATTATTTAACTACGAATCCTTGACGGTATATCCCGAAGGGTTTAATTTTCTCATCATCCTCATTTCCGTTTCGTTCATCTGATCAAGTGAGTAGTCACTCCCCTTTTTAACTACTTTTTTAACCGTTTTGGGGACTTATGCGTATTTACAGTATTTATATATTTTCTAGTATTCAAACCGCAATTGTTTAATCCTTGTGTGTATATCGTTTTATGCCTAACTTGCTATTTTCTTATTTGCTTTATTTAAACCGCATTCAGAGTGGTCTAACATATTCTAAGTCTAGTATGATCATACGACCGTCGTAGTGGCCGGCGTCCGACCCATTGACAATGGTTTCACCGACACCTCATTTTTGGTAACCAATGCCCATTCGCATGGCAACGGTTTAGCCCTTTCTTTATGGTTGATTGTTTGTATATGTGATATGGTTTAACTGATTATTCTCACAGAAACATTTTGCATCTTTCTTTATTTATTATGTATTATTACTGTTTCAAAATATATTTTTATATATATTTAAACGATTATTGTTATAGTATAGCTCAGTTCATATTTATTTATATTTAAACTAATTATTTATAAATTGGATTAGATGTTTGTTATGGATAGTATAAAGGTGACTTATAAAATATAAAAGTAATTCTAATATAAATCTTTGCAATAATAATTATTATAGAAATCCATCGATCGATTAATAAACATTCTAATCACGAATCATAACTCAAATCACATCCAAATCTTAATTTGTTAAATCATGTTGTATCTTTATAATTAATCTTTTTACCATTATTTAACTACGAATCCTTGACGGTATATTCCGAAGGTTTTACTTTTCTCATCATCCTCATTTCTATTTCGTTCATCTGATCTGCTGAGTAGTCACTCCCCTTTTTAACTCATTTTTAACCGCTTTAGGGACTTATGCGTATTTACAGTATTTAAATATTACTAGTATTCAAACCGCAACGATTTAATCCTTGTGTGTATATCGGTTTATGCCTAACTTGCTATTTGCTTATTTGCTTTATTTGAACCGCATTCAGAGAGGTCCAACATATTCTCTGTCTAGAATGATCATACGACCGTCGTAGTGGCCGACGTCCGACCCAATGACAATGGTTTCACTGACACCTCCTTTTTGGTAACAAAAGCCCTTTCGCAAGGCAACGGTTTAGCCCTTTCTTTATGGTTGATTGTTTGTGTATGTGATATGGTTTAACTGATTATTCTTACAGAAACAGATAGCATCTTTCTTTATTTATTATGTATTATTACTTATTCAAAATATATTTTTATATATATTTAAACGATTATTATTATAGTATAGCTCAGTTCATATTTATATATATTTAAACTAATTTTTTATAAATTGGATTAGATGTTAGTTATGGATAGTATAAAGGTGATTTATAAAATATAAAAGTAATTCTAATATAAATCTTTGCAATAATAATTATTATAGAAATCCATCGATCGATTAATAAACATTCTAATCACGAATCATTACTCAAATCACATCAAAATCTTAATTTGTTAAATCATGTTGTATCTTTATAATTAATCGTGTTACCGTTATTTAACTACGAATCCTTGACGGTATATCCCGAAGGGTTTACTTTTCTCATCATCCTCATTTCTATTTCCTTCATCTGATCTGGTGAGTAGTCACTCCCCTTTTTAACTCATTTTTTAACCGCTTTGGGGACTTATGCGTATTTACAGTATTTATATATTACTAGTATTCAAACCGCAACGGTTTAATCCTTGTGTGTATATCGGTTTATGCCTAACTTGCTATTTGCTTATTTGCTTTATTTGAACCGCATTCAGAGAGGTCCAACATATTCTCTGTCTAGTATGATCATACTACCGTCTTAGTGGCCGGCGTCCGACCCATTGACAATGGTTTCACCGACAGCTCATTTTTGGTAAACAATGCCCATTCGCAAGGCAACGGTTTAGCCCTTTCTTAATGGTTGATTGTTTGTGTATGTGATATGGTTTAACTGATTATTCTTACAGAAACAGTTTGCATCTTTCTTTATTTATTATGTATTATTACTGTTTCAAAATATATTTTTATATATATTTAAACGATTATTGTTATAGTATAGCTAAGTTCATATTTATATAAATTTAAACTAATTATTTATAAATTGGATTAGATGTTAGTTATGGATAGTATAAAGGTGACTTAAAAATATAAAAGTAATTCTAATATAAATCTTTGCAATAATAATTATTATAAAATCCATCGATCGATTAATAAACATTCTAATCACGAATCATAACTCAAATCACGTCAAAATCTTAATTTGTTAAATCATGTTGTATCTTTATAATTAATCTTATTACCATTATTTAACTACGAATCCTTGACGGTAAATCCCGAAGGGTTTACTTTTCTCATCATCCTCATTTCTATTTCGTTCATCTGATCAGGTGAGTAGTCACTCCCCTTTTTAACTCATTTTTTTAACCGTTTTGGGGACTTATGCGTATTTACAATATTTATATATTATCTAGTATTCAAACCGCAACGGTTTAATCCTTTTGTGTATATCGGTTTATGCCTAACTTGCTATTTGCTTATTTGCTTTATTTGAACCGCATTCAGAGAGGTCCAACATATTCTCTGTCTAGTATGATCATACGACCGTCGTAGTGGCCGGCGTCCGACCCATTGACAATGGTTTCACCGACACCTAATTTTTGGTGACCAATGCCCATTCGCATGGCAACGGTTTAGCCCTTTCTTTATGGTTGATTGTTTGTGTATGTGATATGGTTTAACTGATTATTCTCACAGAAACAGTTTGCATCTTTCTTTATTTATTATGTATTATTACTGTTTCAAAATTGTTTTTATATATATTTAAACGATTAATGTTATAGTATAGCTCAGTTCATATTTATATATATTTAAAGTAATTTTTTATAAATTGGATTAGATGTTAGTTATGGATAGTATAAAGGTGACTTATAAAATATAAAAGTAATTTAATATAAATCTTTGCAATAATAATTATTATAGAAATCCATCGATCGATTAATAAACATTCTAATCACGAATCATTACTCAAATCACATCAAAATCTTAAATTGTTAAATCATGTTGTATCTTTATAATTAATCGTGTTACCGTTATTTAACTACGAATCCTTGACGGTATATCCCGAAGGGTTTACTTTTCTCATCATCCTCATTTCTATTTCCTTCATCTGATCTGGTGAGTAGTCACTCCCCTTTTTAACTATTTTTTAACCGCTTTGGGGACTTATGCGTATTTACAGTATTTATATATTACTAGTATTCAAACCGCAACGGTTTAATCCTTGTGTGTATATCGGTTTATGCCTAACTTGCTATTTGCTTATTTGCTTTATTTGAACCGCATTCAGAGAGGTCCAACATATTCTCTGTCTAGTATGATCATACGACCGTCTTAGTGGCCGGCGTCCGACCCATTGACAATGGTTTCACCGACAGCTCATTTTTGGTAAACAATGCCCATTCGCAAGGCAACGGTTTAGCCCTTTCTTAATGGTTGATTGTTTGTGTATGTTATATGGTTTAACTGATTATTCTTACAGAAACAGTTTGCATCTTTCTTTATTTATTATGTATTATTACTGTTTCAAAATATATTTTTATATATATTTAAACGATTATTGTTATAGTATAGCTAAGTTCATATTTATATAAATTTAAACTAATTATTTATAAATTGGATTAGATGTTAGTTATGGATAGTATAAAGGTGACTTAAAAATATAAAAGTAATTCTAATATAAATCTTTGCAATAATAATTATTATAAAATCCATCGATCGATTAATAAACATTCTAATCACGAATCATAACTCAAATCACGTCAAAATCTTAATTTGTTAAATCATGTTGTATCTTTATAATTAATCTTATTACCATTATTTAACTACGAATCCTTGACGGTAAATCCCGAAGGGTTTACTTTTCTCATCATCCTCATTTCTATTTCGTTCATCTGATCAGGTGAGTAGTCACTCCCCTTTTTAACTCATTTTTTTAACCGTTTTGGGGACTTATGCGTATTTACAATATTTATATATTATCTAGTATTCAAACCGCAACGGTTTAATCCTTTTGTGTATATCGGTTTATGCCTAACTTGCTATTTGCTTATTTGCTTTATTTGAACCGCATTCAGAGAGGTCCAACATATTCTCTGTCTAGTATGATCATACGACCGTCGTAGTGGCCGGCGTCCGACCCATTGACAATGGTTTCACCGACACCTAATTTTTGGTGACCAATGCCCATTCGCATGGCAACGGTTTAGCCCTTTCTTTATGGTTGATTGTTTGTGTATGTGATATGGTTTAACTGATTATTCTCACAGAAACAGTTTGCATCTTTCTTTATTTATTATGTATTATTACTGTTTCAAAATTGTTTTTATATATATTTAAACGATTAATGTTATAGTATAGCTCAGTTCATATTTATATATATTTAAAGTAATTTTTTATAAATTGGATTAGATGTTAGTTATGGATAGTATAAAGGTGACTTATAAAATATAAAAGTAATTCTAATATAAATCTTTGCAATAATAATTATTATAGAAATCCATCGATCGATTAATAAACATTCTAATCACGAATCATTACTCAAATCACATCAAAATCTTAATTTGTTAAATCATGTTGTATCTTTATAATTAATCGTGTTACCGTTATTTAACTACGAATCCTTGACGGTATATCCCGAAGGGTTTACTTTTCTCATCATCCTCATTTCTATTTCCTTCATCTGATCTGGTGAGTAGTCACTCCCCTTTTTAACTATTTTTTAACCGCTTTGGGGACTTATGCGTATTTACAGTATTTATATATTACTAGTATTCAAACCGCAACGGTTTAATCCTTGTGTGTATATCGGTTTATGCCTAACTTGCTATTTGCTTATTTGCTTTATTTGAACCGCATTCAGAGAGGTCCAACATATTCTCTATCTAGTATGATCATACGACCGTCTTAGTGGCCGGCGTCCAACCCATTGACAATGGTTTCACCAACAGCTCATTTTTGGTAAACAATGCCCATTCGCAAGGCAACGGTTTAGCCCTTTCTTAATGGTTGATTGTTTGTGTATGTGATATGGTTTAACTGATTATTCTTACAGAAACAGTTTGCATCTTTCTTTATTTATTATGTATTATTACTGTTTCAAAATATATTTTTATATATATTTAAACGATTATTGTTATAGTATAGCTAAGTTCATATTTATATAAATTTAAACTAATTATTTATAAATTGGATTAGATGTTAGTTATGGATAGTATAAAGGTGACTTAAAAAATATAAAAGTAATTCTAATATAAATCTTTGCAATAATAATTATTATAAAATCCATCGATCGATTAATAAACATTCTAATCACGAATCATAACTCAAATCACGTCAAAATCTTAATTTGTTAAATCATGTTGTATCTTTATAATTAATCTTATTACCATTATTTAACTACGAATCCTTGACGGTAAATCCCGAAGGGTTTACTTTTCTCATCATCCTCATTTCTATTTCGTTCATCTGATCAGGTGAGTAGTCACTCCCCTTTTTAACTCATTTTTTTAACCGTTTTGGGGACTTATGCGTATTTACATTATTTATATATTATCTAGTATTCAAACCTCAACGGTTTAATCCTTTTGTGTATATCGATTTATGCCTAACTTGCTATTTGCTTATTTGCTTTATTTGAACCGCATTCAGAGAGGTCCAACATATTCTCTGTCTAGTATGATCATACGACCGTCGTAGTGGCCGGCGTCGGACCCATTGACAATGGTTTCACCGACACCTCATTTTTGGTGACCAATGCCCATTCGCATGGCAAAGGTTTAGCCCTTTCTTTATGGTTGATTGTTTGTGTATGTGATATGGTTTAACTGATTATTCTCACAGAAACAGTTTGCATCTTTCTTTATTTATTATGTATTATTACTGTTTCAAAATTGTTTTTATATATATTTAAACGATTATTGTTATAGTATAGCTCAGTTCATA
Source organism: Bidens hawaiensis (assembly GCF_021521415.1). Lineage (NCBI taxonomy): Eukaryota > Viridiplantae > Streptophyta > Magnoliopsida > Asterales > Asteraceae > Bidens > Bidens hawaiensis. Next base: position 9,224 of record NW_027498756.1, on the reverse strand, counting down.
TTTATATATATTTAAACTAATTTTTTATAAATTGGATTAGATGTTAGTTATGGATAGTATAAAGGTGATTTATAAAATATAAAAGTAATTCTAATATAAATCTTTGCAATAATAATTATTATAGAAATCCATCGATCGATTAATAAACATTCTAATCACGAATCATTACTCAAATCACATCAAAATCTTAATTTGTTAAATCATGTTGTATCTTTATAATTAATCGTGTTACCGTTATTTAACTACGAATCCTTGACGGTATATCCCGAAGGGTTTACTTTTCTCATCATCCTCATTTCTATTTCCTTCATCTGATCTGGTGAGTAGTCACTCCCCTTTTTAACTCATTTTTTAACCGCTTTGGGGACTTATGCGTATTTACAGTATTTATATATTACTAGTATTCAAACCGCAACGGTTTAATCCTTGTGTGTATATCGGTTTATGCCTAACTTGCTATTTGCTTATTTGCTTTATTTGAACCGCATTCAGAGAGGTCCAACATATTCTCTGTCTAGTATGATCATACGACCGTCTTAGTGGCCGGCGTCCGACCCATTGACAATGGTTTCACCGACAGCTCATTTTTGGTAAACAATGCCCATTCGCAAGGCAACGGTTTAGCCCTTTCTTAATGGTTGATTGTTTGTGTATGTGATATGGTTTAACTGATTATTCTTACAGAAACAGTTTGCATCTTTCTTTATTTATTATGTATTATTACTGTTTCAAAATATATTTTTATATATATTTAAACGATTATTGTTATAGTATAGCTAAGTTCATATTTATATAAATTTAAACTAATTATTTATAAATTGGATTAGATGTTAGTTATGGATAGTATAAAGGTGACTTAAAAAATATAAAAGTAATTCTAATATAAATCTTTGCAATAATAATTATTATAAAATCCATCGATCGATTAATAAACATTCTAATCACGAATCATAACTCAAATCACGTCAAAATCTTAATTTGTTAAATCATGTTGTATCTTTATAATTAATCTTATTACCATTATTTAACTACGAATCCTTGACGGTAAATCCCGAAGGGTTTACTTTTCTCATCATCCTCATTTCTATTTCGTTCATCTGATCAGGTGAGTAGTCACTCCCCTTTTTAACTCATTTTTTTAACCGTTTTGGGGACTTATGCGTATTTACATTATTTATATATTATCTAGTATTCAAACCTCAACGGTTTAATCCTTTTGTGTATATCGATTTATGCCTAACTTGCTATTTGCTTATTTGCTTTATTTGAACCGCATTCAGAGAGGTCCAACATATTCTCTGTCTAGTATGATCATACGACCGTCGTAGTGGCCGGCGTCGGACCCATTGACAATGGTTTCACCGACACCTCATTTTTGGTGACCAATGCCCATTCGCATGGCAAAGGTTTAGCCCTTTCTTTATGGTTGATTGTTTGTGTATGTGATATGGTTTAACTGATTATTCTCACAGAAACAGTTTGCATCTTTCTTTATTTATTATGTATTATTACTGTTTCAAAATTGTTTTTATATATATTTAAACGATTATTGTTATAGTATAGCTCAGTTCATATTTATATATATTTAAACTAATTTTTTATAAATTGGATTAGATGTTAGTTATGGATAGTATAAAGGTGATTTATAAAATATAAAAGTAATTCTAATATAAATCTTTGCAATAATAATTATTATAGAAATCCATCGATCGATTAATAAACATTCTAATCACGAATCATTACTCAAATCACATCAAAATCTTAATTTGTTAAATCATGTTGTATCTTTATAATTAATCGTGTTACCGTTATTTAACTACGAATCCTTGACGGTATATCCCGAAGGGTTTACTTTTCTCATCATCCTCATTTCTATTTCCTTCATCTGATCTGGTGAGTAGTCACTCCCCTTTTTAACTCATTTTTTAACCGCTTTGGGGACTTATGCGTATTTACAGTATTTATATATTACTAGTATTCAAACCGCAACGGTTTAATCCTTGTGTGTATATCGGTTTATGCCTAACTTGCTATTTGCTTATTTGCTTTATTTGAACCGCATTCAGAGAGGTCCAACATATTCTCTGTCTAGTATGATCATACGACCGTCTTAGTGGCCGGCGTCCGACCCATTGACAATGGTTTCACCGACAGCTCATTTTTGGTAAACAATGCCCATTCGCAAGGCAACGGTTTAGCCCTTTCTTAATGGTTGATTGTTTGTGTATGTGATATGGTTTAACTGATTATTCTTACAGAAACAGTTTGCATCTTTCTTTATTTATTATGTATTATTACTGTTTCAAAATATATTTTTATATATATTTAAACGATTATTGTTATAGTATAGCTAAGTTCAAATTTATATAAATTTAAACTAATTATTTATAAATTGGATTAGATGTTAGTTATGGATAGTATAAAGGTGACTTAAAAAATATAATAGTAATTCTAATATAAATCTTTGCAATAATAATTATTATAAAATCCATCGATCGATTAATTAACATTCTAATCACGAATCATAACTCAAATCACGTCAAAATCTTAATTTGTTAAATCATGTTGTATCTTTATAATTAATCTTATTACCATTATTTAACTATGAATCCTTGACGGTAAATCTCGAAGGGTTTACTTTTCTCATCATCCTCATTTCTATTTCGTTCATCTGATCAGGTGAGTAGTCACTCCCCTTTTTAACTCATTTTTTTAACCGTTTTGGGGACTTATGCGTATTTACATTATTTATAAATTATCCAGTACTCAAACCGCAACGGTTTAATCCTTTTGTGTATATCGGTTTATGCCTAACTTGCTATTTGCTTATTTGCTTTATTTGAACCGCATTCAGAGAGGTCCAACATATTCTCTGTCTAGTATGATCATACGACCGTCGTAGTGGCCGGCGTCCGACCTATTGACAATGGTTTCACCGACACCTCATTTTTGGTGACCAATGCCCATTCGCATGGCAACGGTTTAGCCCTTTCTTTATGGTTGATTGTTTGTGTATGTGATATGGTTTAACTGATTATTCTCACCGAAACAGTTTGCATCTTTCTTTATTTATTATGTATTATTACTGTTTCAAAATTGTTTTTATATATATTTAAACGATTATTGTTATAGTATAGCTATGTTCAAATTTATATAAATTTTAACTAATTATTTATAAATTGGATTAGATGTTAGTTATAGATAGTATAAATGTGACTTATAAAATATAAAAGTAATTCTAATATAAATCTTTGCAATAATAATTATTATAGAAATCCATCGATCGATTAGTAAACATTCTAATCACGAATCATAACTCAAATCACATCCAAATCTTAATTTGTTAAATCATGTTGTATCTTTATAATTAATCTTATTACCATTATTTAACTACGAATCCTTGACGGTAAATCTCGAAGGGTTTACTTTTCTCATCATCCTCATTTCTATTTCGTTCATCTGATCAGGTGAGTAGTCACTCCCCTTTTTAACTCATTTTTTTAACCGTTTTGGGGACTTATGCGTATTTACATTATTTATAAATTATCCAGTACTCAAACCGCAACGGTTTAATCCTTTTGTGTATATCGGTTTATGCCTAACTTGCTATTTGCTTATTTGCTTTATTTGAACCGCATTCAGAGAGGTCCAACATATTCTCTGTCTAGTATGATCATACGACCGTCGTAGTGGCCGGCGTCCGACCTATTGACAATGGTTTCACCGACACCTCATTTTTGGTGACCAATGCCCATTCGCATGGCAACGGTTTAGCCCTTTCTTTATGGTTGATTGTTTGTGTATGTGATATGGTTTAACTGATTATTCTCACCGAAACAGTTTGCATCTTTCTTTATTTATTATGTATTATTACTGTTTCAAAATTGTTTTTATATATATTTAAACGATTATTGTTATAGTATAGCTATGTTCAAATTTATATAAATTTAAACTAATTATTTATAAATTGGATTAGATGTTAGTTATAGATAGTATAAAGGTGACTTATAAAATATAAAAGTAATTCTAATATAAATCTTTGCAATAATAATTATTATAGAAATCCATCGATCGATTAATAAACATTCTAATCACGAATCATAACTCAAATCACATCCAAATCTTAATTTGTTAAATCATGTTGTATCTTTATAATTAATCTTTTTACCATTATTTAACTACGAATCCTTGACGGTATATCCCGAAGGTTTTACTTTTCTCATCATCCTCATTTCTATTTCGTTCATCTGATCTGGTGAGTAGTCACTCCCCTTTTTAACTCCTTCTTTAACCATTTTGGGGACTTGTGCGTATTTACAGTATTTATATATTATCTAGTATTCAAACCGCAACTGTTTAATCCTTGTGTGTATATCGTTTTATGCCTAACTTGCTATTTGCTTATTTGCTTTAATTGAACCGCATTCAGAGAGGTCCAACATATTTTCAGTCTAGAATGATCATACGACCGTCGTAGTGGCCGGCGTCCGACCCATTAACAATGGTTTCACCGACACCTCATTTTTTGTAACCAATGCCCATTCTCATGGCAACGGTTTAGCCTTTTATTTATGGTTGATTGTTTGTGTATGTGATATGGTTGAACTGATTATTCTCACAGAAACAGCTTGCATCTTTCTTTATTTATTATGTATTATTACTGTTTCAAAATATATTTTTATATATATTTAAACGATTATTATTATAGTATTGCTCAGTTCATATTTATATATATTTAAACTAATAATTTATAAATTGGATTAGATGTTAGTTATGGATAGTATAAATCTGACTTATAAAATATAAAAGTAATTCTAATATGAATTTTTGCAATAATAATTATTATAGAAATTCATCGGTAGAATAATAAACATTCTAATCACGAATCATAACTCAAATCACATCAAAATATTAATTTGTTAAATCATGTTGTATCTTTATAGTTAATCTTATTACCATTATTTAACTACGAATCCTTGACGGTATATCCCGATGGGTTTACTTTTCTCATCATCCTCATTTCTATTTCGTTCATCTGATCAGGTGAGTAGTCACTCCCCTTTTTAACTCATTTTTTAACCGTTTTGGGGACTTATGCGTATTTACAGTATATTTATATATTATCTAGTATTCAAAACGCAACTGTTTAATCCTTGTGTGTATATCGGTTTATGCCTAACTTGCTATTTGCTTATTTGCTTTAATTTAACCGCATTCAGAGAGGTCAAACATATTTTCAGTCTAGAATGATCATACGACCGTCGTAGTGGCCGGCGTCCGACCCATTGACAATGGTTTCACCGACACCTCATTTTTTGTAACCAATGCCCATTCGCATGGCAACGGTTTAGCCCTTTCTTTATGGTTGATTGTTTGTGTATGTGATACGGTTTAACTGATTATTTTCACAGAAACAACTTTCATCTTTCTTTATTTATTATGTATTATTACTGTTTCAAAATATATTTTTATTTATATTTAAACGATTATTGTTATAGTATAGCTCAGTTCATATTTATATATATTTAAACTAATTATTTATAAATTGGATTAGATGTTAGTTATGGATAGTATAAAGGTGACTTATAAAATATAAAAGTAATTCTAATATAAATCTTTGCAATAATAATTATTATAGAAATTCATCGAACGATTAATAAACATTCTAATCACAAATCATAACTCAAATCACATCAAAATCTTAATTTGTTAAATCATGTTGTATCATTATAATTAATCTTATTACCATTATTTAACTACGAATCCTTGACGGTATATCCCGAAGGGTTTACTTTTCTCATCATCCTCATTTCTGTTTCGTTCATCTGATCAAGTGAGTAGTCACTCCCCTTTTTAACTCATTTTTTAACCGTTTTGGGGACTTATGCGTATTTACAGTATTTATATATTATCTAGTATTCAAACCACAACGGTTTAATCCTTGTGTGTATATCGATTTGTGCCTAACTTGCTATTTGCTTATTTGCTTTATTTGAACCGCATTTAGAGAGGTCCAACATATTCTCAGTCTAGTATGATCATACGACCGCCGTAGTGGCCGGCGTCCGACCCATTGACAATGGTTTCACCGACACCTCATTTTTGGTAACCAATGCCCATTCGCAAGGCAACGGTTTAGCCCTTTCTTTATGGTTGATTGTTTGTGTATGTGATATGGTTTAACTGATTATTCTCACAGAAACAGATAGCATCTTTCTTTATTTATTATGTATTATTACTTATTCAAAATATATTTTTATATATATTTAAACGATTATTGTTATAGTATAGCTCAGTTCATATTTATATATATTTAAATTAATTTTTTATAAATTGGATTAGATGTTAGTTATGGATAGTATAAAGGTGATTTATAAAATATAAAAGTAATTCTAATATAAATCTTTGCAATAATAATTATTATAGAAATCCATCGATCGATTAATAAACATTTTAATCACGAATCATAACTCAAATCACATCAAAATCTTAATTTGTTAAATCATGTTGTATCATTATAATTAATCTTATTACCATTATTTAACTACGAATCCTTGACGGTATATCCCGAAGGGTTTACTTTTCTCATCATCCTCATTTCTATTTCGTTCAACTGATCAGGTGAGTTGTCACTCCCCTTTTTAACTCATTTTTTAACCGTTTTGGGGACTTATGCGTATTTACAGTATTTATATATTATCTAGTATTCAAACCGTAACTGTTTAATCCTTGTGTGTATATCGGTTTATACCTAACTTGCTATTTGCTTATTTGCTTTAATTGAACCGCATTCAGAGAGGTCAAACATATTTTCAGTCTAGAATGATCATACGACCGTCTTAGTGGCCGGCGTCCGACCCATTGACAATGGTTTTACCGACACCTCATTTTTGGTAACCAATGCCCATTCGCAAGGCAATGGTTTAGACCTTTTCTTTATGGTTGATTGTTTGTGTATGTGATATGGTTTCACTGATTATTCTTACAGAAACAGTTTGCATCTTTCTTTATTTATTATGTATTATTACTGTTTCAAAATATATTTTTATATATATTTAAACGATTATTGTTATAGTATAGCTAAGTTCATATTTATATAAATTTAAACTAATTATTTTTAAATTGGATTAGATGTTAGTTATGGATAGTATAAAGGTGACTTATAAAATATAAAAGTAATTCTAATATAAATCTTTGCAATAATAATTATTATAGAAATCCATTGATCGAATAATAAACATTCTAATCACGAATCATAACTCAAATCACATCAAAATCTTAATTTGTTAAATCATGTTGTATCTTTATAATTAATCTTATGACCATTATTTAACTACGAATCTGTCACACCCGGCCCTGAACGGCGGAAACAGCCGGGCGCGCGCGAGTGGGGATTGATAATTAAGCAAGGGCCATTGCAAACATTTAAAGTAGGATTTTCATTGCGCATGAAATGTTTAATACAAATACATTACATTGTTTAAAGATTACATAAAAACATCCAAGTATAAAAACTGTTGAAGATTTCCACGCCATATCCCCTTTGCGTGGCGGGAACAACCGCGCGCATCGAAGAGATAGAACTAAAATCTTCCAAAAAGCTAGTTTTAGATGTTCAGCGTGAAGTGCTCTAAGTGTGACTCCATGCGCTACCTAGTTATCTCCTGAAAGACACGTAAAACATTTGAATCAGTATAAACTGAGTGAGTTCACAAGTTTTAGTAACTTGATAAATCGTATTGCATCATAGTCTTGATAAAAATCATTCTAAAACATAATTCCGATAGCATCATTGAAACACATGCTTAGTAAGACATAGTTCTGATAACGTTTACTTTGATAAATCCGTCCCGCGGGTTACGCGCGAACATTTCTGAGAACCGTGCTCGTCTGTGTAAGTGGCGCTGCCACTACGAGCGAATAATACCGTCCCGCGGGTTACGCGCGGACGTTGTGCCGGAAAACAAGGCGCTCGCCTGCGTAAGAGGAGCGACCTCTACGAGCGGGCTCAATCCCATAGTACTGCCCCGTGACATGCTAGGCACTCGTCCGTGTAAGAGGTGCGACCCCTACGAGTGGGCGGATCAAACCAGCAGTCCCTACCCTTAGAGTTCCAATGGTAAAGTGATCACTTACTCGAATCTGGTGCACTAACATCGAAAACCATAGATAACCGCTTGCATTGCTCATCATGAAACATAATTAAAACACATAATCGCTTGCATAGCTTGTAAGTATATCATGATAAAACATTATTTCAGTACGTGTCCCTCGCCCCGAAAACAGTTTAAAAATAGTGAAAACAGTGAAAATAGGGGCTGTGAGACTCACCTGTGGTTCTTGTTAAGGGATTAATCGAGATTCGGGTTTTCTTGGTGTTGGCCTCGGAATTGAAGGTCTAGAATACGATTAAATAACAAGTATATATATTAAGATCAAGAAATAGGAGAATATAAGGGTTGGAAAGTAGATCTCAGGGTTATAATCTCGGCTTACCTAGTAACAGGAACGGAATTGAAAATCAAACGGACGATGATCAGTGCAAATTGCAGTTTTAAGAGAGAAGTTTGAAGTGTGTTTGGGTGATAATTTGGGTTACATATTTATAGGCAAGATTTAGGGAACACAATCCCTTGCTTTAGTGGGTTGTAATCTTTTCATATCTAGGTGTAATGATGATAACGTATGGAAATTATTATTATTTATTTAAAAGTGGAGGAGTGGGTAAAGGATTCTGATTTGATTTGGACAGGACATGCAGGTCTGTGGTTGGTGAGAGTAGGGTGGCTGACAATTGACTTTTCATGTTACAGTATGCTTTTTCAGGTGCTTTTGTCAGTGTACAGTTAAAAAGTAGAAATCTCTGAAACACGCAACTGTTTCCTTTTTGGGCGGGAATAATCCCCTTATATCTGGAGATTAGGCTAAGTGTTCTGCGCGTATAGCTTTGTGCGCATAGCTTTCTGCGTGAAGGACATTTCTTTGCTGCGGGTAGGTACGTAACCTTCTCGCAGTCAGGGACATTGAGTTTCATTTGTAGATTCTCCAGGTGGTCTTGGTATTTCAACATAGTGATCAGTTATGTTGAAGTCAATTCCATCTTGGAGCTTCAGACAAACTAACTCTCAATGTTCCCGCCATGCGGGGAGGTTAGTTCTCCTTCCGCACGCGCGTAAACGATTTAGGATGCACCCGCCTTAGCATCATGCGGGACGGTCAACCCA